>NC_091322.1:37176803-37216803 GCF_038502225.1 Cherax quadricarinatus | reverse complement strand
ATAGTAGGGAAACAAGTGTAGTCAAAGATAAGATAAAACCAATATTGCAAACTAGAAATACCGCAGGAAATAGCAAACAAGAGGACTCCACTAGCAATAGTGAGGATATATTACCAAAAACAAATGGTGGGAGCTCCATTGTTGGTGCTAGGGAGGATAGAAGTAAGACAGGGAAACATGCACCAACAGGGAATACAGTCACAGAAACCCAAGGCAAACGGAAACCAAGCCTGTGCACATACTATGCACTCGGTATCTGCTGGCATGGGAAATCTGGAAAAACAGATGGGACGTGCAACTATGACCACCCTAGGAAATGCCATGCCCATATGACAACAGGAAAATGCAAACTCCCTTCCTGTAAGCTTTTTCACCCTGAACTGTGTACCTCTTCAGTACAGGAAAGACTGTGCTATAACTTAAATTGCCAGGCATACCATCTAAAGGGGACAAAAAGATACAAAACATCCAGGCCATGGGAAAACCTGGGTAGCCACAGCCACTCAAGAGGGAGAGGTTTTTTAGTGCCAGGAAGGAAAAAAAACTGGCAGGAAATGGCAGAAATCGTACACCAAATCCAGTCATTCCTGGAGTGGAACCACAGTCGATGGCCTCCACTCCAAACCAACAGATACAGATACTAATGCCGGAAAAAAAATCCCCCCCCCAGTACCAACAATACCACCAGTCCGATAACATTCTTCTTTGCAAATATACAGGGTCTAAAGCCAGCAACAAACAACAAAATACCTTTCATCCGTGGACTGCTTGCAGAGGCAAAGGCAATGTTCGCGGCTTTCACTGAGACCCACATAAAGGATCACTTAGACAACGAAATATGGATCCCAGGTTACAACCTATACAGATGTGACAGAGTGAACAGGCAAAAGGGGGGGGGTGGCCTGTACATTGCAGAGTCACTTGTTTGCACAGAACTGCTAAATGCCTCAAATGATGTAGTGGAAGTTTTAGCAGTAAAGGTCGAGAACCAAAACCTAGTCATTGTGATAGTCTACAAGCCTCCGGATGCAACATCCCAGCAATTCCAGGAACAGCTGTTAAAAATTGACCACTGTCTGGAAAACCTTCCAGCTCCTGCACCCAACATCTTGCTCCTGGGGGATTTCAACTTAAGGCACCTAAAATGGAGGAATATAGCAAATAATATTGTTGCAGTAATAACACCAGGAGGCAGCTCTGATGAAAACTCACACTCACGCGAGCTTTTAAATCTCTGCACAAAATTCAATTTAAACCAGCAAATAATAGAGCCTACTAGACTGGAGAATACACTAGACCTCATCTTCACTAACAATGATGATCTGATAAGAAATATCACCATATCAAAAACAATATACTCAGATCACAACATAATTGAGGTTCAGTCATGTATGCGCGGAGCCCCAGACCGACATAATGAGATTAGTCACGAGGGAGCATTCACCAAATTCAACTTCAATAACAAAAACATAAAGTGGGACCAAGTAAACCAAGTCCTAACCGATATAAGCTGGGAAGATATACTAAGCAACACAGACCCCAACTTATGCCTAGAACAGATTAACTCGGTAGCACTCGATGTATGCACAAGGCTTATTCCTCTAAGAAAAAGGAGGAGTAGATGTAAAACAGAAAGAGACAGGCGCTCCCTTTACAGGCGACGGAAAAGAATAACAGAGCGGCTAAAAGAGGTCAATATATCTGAAATGCGTAGGGAGACACTGGTCAGAGAAATAGCAAGCATCGAACTTAAGCTAAAAGAATCCTTTAGGAGTCAGGAATCGCGGGAAGAACTAAAAGCCATAAATGAAATCGAAAGAAACCCAAAGTATTTCTTCTCCTATGCCAAATCAAAATCGAGAACAACGTCCAGTATTGGGCCCCTACTTAAACAAGATGGGTCCTACACAGATGACAACAAGGAAATGAGTGAGCTACTCAAGTCCCAGTATGACTCAGTTTTTAGCAAGCCGCTAACCAGACTGAGAGTCGAAGATCAAAATGAATTTTTTATGAGAGAGCCACAAAATTTGATTAACACAAGCCTATCCGATGTTATCCTGACGCCAAATGACTTCGAACAGGCGATAAATGACATGCCCATGCACTCTGCCCCAGGGCCAGACTCATGGAACTCTGTGCTCATCAAGAACTGCAAGAAGCCCCTATCACGAGCCTTTTCCATCCTATGGAGAGGGAGCATGGACACGGGGGTCGTCCCACAGTTACTAAAAACAACAGACATAGCCCCACTCCACAAAGGGGGCAGTAAAGCAACAGCAAAGAACTACAGACCAATAGCACTAACATCCCATATCATAAAAATCTTTGAAAGGGTCCTAAGAAGCAAGATCACCACGCATCTAGAAACCCATCAGTTACACAACCCAGGGCAACATGGGTTTAGAACAGGTCGCTCCTGTCTGTCTCAACTATTGGACCACTACGACAAGGTCCTAAATGCACTAGAAGACAAAAAGAATGCAGATGTAATATATACAGACTTTGCAAAAGCCTTCGACAAGTGTGACCATGGCGTAATAGCGCACAAAATGCGTGCTAAAGGAATAACAGGAAAAGTCGGTCGATGGATCTATAATTTCCTCACTAACAGAACACAGAGAGTAGTCGTCAACAGAGTAAAGTCCGAGGCAGCTACGGTGAAAAGCTCTGTTCCACAAGGCACAGTACTCGCTCCCATCTTGTTCCTCATCCTTATATCCGACATAGACAAGGATGTCAGCCACAGCACCGTGTCTTCCTTTGCAGATGACACCCGAATCTGCATGACAGTGTCTTCCATTGCAGACACTGCAAAGCTCCAGGCAGACATCAACCAAATCTTTCAGTGGGCTGCAGAAAACAATATGAAGTTCAACGATGAGAAATTTCAATTACTCAGATATGGTAAACATGAGGAAATTAAATCTTCATCAGAGTACAAAACAAATTCTGGCCACAAAATAGAGCGAAACACCAACGTCAAAGACCTGGGAGTGATCATGTCGGAGGATCTCACCTTCAAGGACCATAACATTGTATCAATCGCATCTGCTAGAAAAATGACAGGATGGATAATGAGAACCTTCAAAACTAGGGAGGCCAAGCCCATGATGACACTCTTCAGGTCACTTGTTCTATCTAGGCTGGAATATTGCTGCACACTAACAGCACCTTTCAAGGCAGGTGAAATTGCCGACCTAGAAAATGTACAGAGAACTTTCACGGCGCGCATAACGGAGATAAAACACCTCAATTATTGGGAGCGCTTGAGGTTCCTAAACCTGTATTCCCTGGAACGCAGGAGGGAGAGATACATGATTATATACACCTGGAAAATCCTAGAGGGACTAGTACCGAACTTGCACACGAAAATCACCCACTACGAAAGCAAAAGACTTGGCAGACGATGCACCATCCCCCCAATGAAAAGCAGGGGTGTCACTAGCACGTTAAGAGACCATACAATAAGTGTCAGGGGCCCGAGACTGTTCAACTGCCTCCCAGCACACATAAGGGGGATTACCAACAGACCCCTGGCAGTCTTCAAGCTGGCACTGGACAAGCACCTAAAGTCAGTTCCGGATCAGCCGGGCTGTGGCTCGTATGTTGGTTTGCGTGCAGCCAGCAGCAACAGCCTGGTTGATCAGGCTCTGATCCACCAGGAGGCCTGGTCTCAGACCGGGCCGCGGGGGCGTTGACCCCCGGAACTCTCTCCAGGTAAACTCCAGGTATATATATATATATATATATGTATATATATATATATATATGTAAATATATATATATATATATATATATATATATATATATATATATATATATATATATATATATATATATATATATATATATATATATATATATATATATATGGTTAAACATCCAGATCGGTTAAGTATCTGGTAGAGTATTCTAGCTAGGTTTTACATTCCATTTAATAAACAATACCTAAGCATCACTACCTACCTAGTTGGATGAATCTTATTGTGGCTAGCTGGTCTAGTGGCTAACGCGACGGGCTGGAGTTTTGCGACTCTATGACCGCGGGTTCAATCCCGGCCGGGGGTATGGTTTGTTTGCAATCGTGTCATTACGATTTCTTGAGTTATGTTGACGGCAGTGAAGGGACTTGAGCTAGAGTTCGTCACGGCCACGCTAGCTGGAGATTCGTCTGTAAAAACTTGCATTTGTGGTCACAGTGGTGCCTGTACTAACCTTCCTATGGTGTAGAAATATACCTAGTTGGATGAATCTTATTGTGGCTAGCTGGTCTAGTGGCTAACGCGACGGGCTGCAGTTTTGAGACATCACTACCTGATATAGCATCCTAAGATAAAATAATACACTTAATGGGTGTCCTGGACATGTCCATATTTCACGAGAATTTAAAATAAATCGCAGCAAAGACTGACTACACAACTTATGTATCATTCTGAAGGAAAACATTTATAAATCTCTACTAAAAGTTTTATACAGTGTTCGTGGAAGTTGTTCATAACGACTGGAACACTCAAAGGAAACTGAGTCCAGGTTCTTTTGGTTGTGGGTCGAAGACTCTACCAGTGAAGAATAACTCACTATAACAGAGCCCGAACTACGTCTGCGATCCTTATTAACATGTCCTGACATTGCAGTTTTACGTTGTGTAGATCAGTCGATTACGCCACTGCGTTAGATCTATCTATTATACAGGAGAGAAAATATCGTAGATAAATGATTCTGCAGAGAACCGACAAGATGATGATTAAGACACTTGTTTAACCACTTTATAGCTGCAATGTTTCGCCAGCCAGTGACTTCCTCAGTCCGGTACAGAGATGAATGGTGTAAGATGAGAATGAATTTGAGAAAATAGGCTATTATTCCTCTCTACTGGGCATACATGAGCTGTGGAGAAGAGGAATATAAAGCACGTTTTTTATTAGACATTTTTGTTTTTTTTAAGAGTTAGCATATTCGAGTTTAAGGGAGAAAACCTGAAACTACTTCTTAACAGACATTCAGGTCAGGTAGGGTGAGATATCAGGTCATGTGCGGCGAAGACATGTAAGTGAGAAGTCAGGTCACAGGTGATGTCGTGTTGTGCGAGGTCACCTGACCTCGCACCTTGGTTCTGCTCTACGGTGTTACATGCCTTGATGACTGACGGCTGCCTTACCTTTGATGAGTTTCGACAGTCTTTCTACTCCCGGAGCCCGGCCATGTGCCAGGCTCATCCGGCGCTTGCCTGGTTCACCAGGCTGCTGTTGCAGTATGGCTGCTGCCCCACATATTCATCACAGTCTGGCTGATCTAGCATCTGCTGAAGATACTTGTCCAGTTTCCTCTTCAAGACTTCTACACTTGTTCCAGCAGTGTTTCTGATATCTTCTGGTAAGATGCCACGGATGTTGATGCAGTGTTCCCTTATTGTACCCACCGCACCCCTATTTTTCACTGGGTTTATTTTGCACTTCCTCCCATATCTCTCACTCCAGTACTCTCCAGGTATATATTATCATGTATCTCTCCTTCACTCCAGTGAGTACATATTTAAGACTTTAAGGTGTTCCCAGTAATTTAAATGTTCTACTAACCTACACACACTTCCTCCTAACTCAGCCACCCACTGTTAGGATGACAGTGTTGACAGTGGAACCCTTTACTAGAACGTTTCGCCCATGAAACGCCCATGAATGCGGTTTTCACTGCAAAATAAGTGTCGTTGCAAATGGGGTGACTTCAGGTTTCCTCTAAACCTTCGCCTCGACTCATATTTTCTACAGAAGCAATAAAAATCAATCCCGTGTGAAACGCGGCTTAAAACAGTCTTGGTCTACATTACGTCTCTTGTCGACGTATCGCCACAGTCGCCAAACAGACATAAATTTATGAACTAAATAGTAAAAGGCTTATTTTTTTTAAAGAAGACATAAGAAAGTAATGCTCTCCTCTGTCTCCATACACATCCAAAATTTTGTATATAACATTAAATGTTACAGAATATTCCGTACAGTTCACCTGGGTTAAAAAAAAAAAAATCCCCAGGATCCCTCACCCCTCGCTCGTGGATTTCCGTGCCAGAATATCCCAAGCGTGAGGAGACCCAGAATTTTTACCTGCGCGAGTTTAAAGGTTGACACCTGCCTGCAGTGCACGTGAATCAGAATTCTTTAGAGACCCCTTGAATATGTCCGGGTTCAGCGGCTGGATTAAGAAAATGTAAACGAACCCGGATTCATTAATAATAAGAATTTTATTTATACAAGTACATGTACAAGGTATACAGGTCTAGCTGACATCAATGACATACTACTATATAGAAAGCTCCTTGTTATGCTCAGTATTTCGGGAAAAATAGGTCAATTTTGTCCCAGGATGCGACCCACACCAGTCAACTGACACCCAGGTACCTATTTACCGTTAGATGAACAGGGACAGCAGGTGTCGTAAGGAAACACGCGGTATACAAAATATAGCTGACATGCCATAAAATAGTGAAATGAAATGAAGAAGTTAGGAACCGGAAGTGGCTTGTCTGACCCCAGCTGGGTCATGTTAAAATAAATATATGACCTCTCAAACGCCATTTATTTGCCCCTTCAAATATCGTAAAGAAAAGAAAAGATAGCTGGCGATAATCTTTCAGGGTGTTAAGGTGTAGTCCTGAGCCCCTTCACCGAGGCTTTGTGTCACCACCCGTGAAGGATAACCCACCAGGCAGGATCACTGGTACCTTGAAGGATACCAGGCACGATCAATGGTACCCTGGATGGTGGTAGTGAAGGATACCAGGTAGGATCACTGGTACCCTGGAGGGTAGTGAAGGATGCAAGGTAGGATCACTGGTACCCTGGAGGGTAGTGAAGGATACCAGGCAGGATCACTGGTACCCTGAAGGGTAGTGAAGGATACCAGGCAAGATCACTGGTACCCTGGATGGTGGTAGTGAAGGATACCAGGTAGGATCACTGGTACCCTGGATGGTGGTAGTGAAGGATACCAGGTAGGATCACTGGTACCCTGGATGGTGATAGTGAAGGATATCAGGTAGGATCACTGGTACCCTGGAGGATAGTGAAGGATACCAGGCAGGATCACTGGTACCCTGAAGGGTAGTGAAGGATACCAGGCAGGATCACTGGTACCCTGGATGGTGGTAGTGAAGGATACCAGGTAGGATCACTGGTACCCTGGAGGGAAGTGAAGGATACAAGGTAGGATCACTGGTACCATGGATGGTGGTAGTGAAGGATACCAGGTAGGATCACTGGTACCCTGGAGGATAGTGAAGGATACCAAGCAGGATCACTGGTACCCTGGAGGTTAATGAAGGATACAAGGTAGGATCACTGGTACCTTGAAGGGTAGTGAAGGATAATAGACAGGATCACTGGTACCCTGGAGGGTAGTGAAGGATACCAGGCAGGATCACTGGTACCCTGGAGGGTAGTGAAGGATACCAGGCAGGATCGCTGGTACCCCGAAGGATACCAGGCACGATCACTGGTACCCTGGATGGTGGTAGTGAAGGATACCAGGTAGGATCACTGGTACCCTGAAGGGTAGTGAAGGATACCAGGCAGGATCACTGGTACCTTAAAGGATACCAGGCACGATCACTGGTACCCTGGATGGTGGTAGTGAAGGATACCAGGTAGGATCACTGGTACCCTGAAGGGTAGTGAAGGATACCAGACAGGATCACTGGTACCCTGAAGGATACCAGGCAGGATCACTGGTACCCTGGATGGTGGTAGTGAAGGATACCAGGTAGGATCACTGGTACCCTGAAGGCTAGTGAAGGATACCAGGCAGGATCACTGGTACCCTGAAGGATATCAGGCAGGATCACTGGTACCCTGGATGGTGGTAGTGAAGGATACCAGGTAGGATCACTGGTACCTTGGAAGATAGTGAAGGATACTAGGCAGGATCACTGGTACTCTGGAGGGTAGGATCATTGGTACCCTGGATGGTGATAGTGAAGGATACCAGGCAGGATCACTGGTACCCTTGATTGTAGGGAAGGATACCAGGTAGGATCACTGGTACCCTGGATGGTGGTAGTGAAGGATACCAGGCAGGATCACTGGTACCCTGGAGGGTAGTGAAGGATACAAGGTAGGATCACTGGTACCCTGGATGGTGGTAGTGAAAGATACCAGGTAGGATCACTGGTACCCTGGAGGATAGTGAAGGATACCAAGCAGGATCACTGGTACCCTGGAGGTTAATGAAGGATACAAGGTAGGATCACTGGTACCCTGGATGGTGGTAGTGAAGGATACCAGGCAGGATCACTAGTACCCTGGATTGTAGGGAAGGATACCAGGTAGGATCACTAGTACCCTGGAGGATAGTGAAGGATACAAGGTAAGATCACTGGTATCCTGGAGGGTAGCGAAGGATACCAGTCAAAGGTAGTGGAGACAAGCTCTATACATAGTTTAAAGAGCAGGTACGATAGCTCCCATGATTCTGGCTGGGATTGAATTTGGTAAGAGGCAAGTAGCTGAGAGGTGCGGCCAGAGGCAGAACTCGACCTCCGCAACCACATACAGGCGAATACATACAGGTGAGTACGTGTGTCAACACCAGATCAACAGGTACTGGAAAGCACCAGCACAACAATAGAACTGGTGAGACTAAGTGAGTTGATGCAACAAAAGCAATAGGACCAAATGACATATCTCCATTGGTACTGAGAGAAGGAGCAAAACCACTATGTGAAGCCCAGTGATGAAATAAAGTTGGAAAAAGACAAATGTGGTTCCCATAAGCAATAATGAGGACAGACAAGAGGCACTGAACTATGGACCAGAATCTCTTACAAGCATACTATCAAAAGTTCTGGAGAAGATAGCAATGGAAATAATACTGGAGTACTTGGAGAGAAGGTAATTCTTCACAGAACACCGACATAGCTTTAAGGCTGAAAAACTCTATGTTATGTATTTGCTGGAGTTTGTGGCAGAATCTCGGAGATAAAAATAGGAAACACGGGGCTGGGTGGACTGCATTTTCTTCATACAATATATCGGAGATTAGCCCAGAAATTAATTGAACAGGCAGAGTTAAGAGGTAGAGTGTTCCAGTGGGCCAGGGAATACCTGAGTGACACAAAACAGAGAGTAACAGTAAGGGATGAGATATGACAATGGGAGAGAATAACGAGAGGGGTTTTGCAAGGATCAGTGTTAGAACCGCTACAGTTCCTAATATACGAGAATATCCTACCAGGAGAGTTGAATCCTATGTGTCACTGTTTGCGGATGATGTAAAACTGATGAGAAGAGCAAGAAGAAGACCTCAACATACTAAAGAAGTGGTTACACACGTGGCTTCTGCAGTTCAACCTGAGATCGTGAAGGTGAGGGTAGACCGGACGCAGAGTACAGTATGGCCAGAGAAGATTTGCAAATATCAGAGTGAAAAGAACCTGGGAGTGACTATAACACCAGGCATGTCACCGGAAATACACAAACCGTGTAGCATCAGCGGTATATGCAAGAGTAGCGAACGTCTGAATAGCATTCAGGAACTTAAATAAAGAATTCTTCATAACTTTAGATTCGACATAGGTTAAATCTTGAGTACGCGGCTCCAGCATAGAACCCACACCTGGTTACACACGTAAAGAAACTGAAAAAGGCCCAAATGTTTACAACCAGATTAGTACCAGAACTGAGATTGATGCTCTGTAAGGAGAGATTAAAGGAACTAAATCTGACGACCTTATTCAAATTCAAATTCAAAGTTTATTCTCTATAAGGATTACAATGCTGAGTTTACAGAAATTTGGTTATTGTGTGGTTTACATGTAGTAAAATAGTGATTACAGAGTGTACCACTAGAACGCTTAGTATGGCTAGGCATTTCGGGCAGACTTAGTTTTATTCTTAATTTTAAAATATTACAAATTATGAGATAAGTTGGTATTATGGCTAAGTGACTAAATACTAGTTTGTGAGTTTAGCAATGTGAATGCTTTTGTTTTGGCACAGTACATAGTTTCAGTATTGGAGTATCACAAGATTCATTATTTTAAGATTGAGATTAATATTTCTGTTTATGGTCAAATGAGTGAGTGAGTGTAAGTGTGAACCACCAGGTGGTATTCGTGTAGTTAGTTGACGGGGTGTATCAGGGAGATAAGATGTTTTCTAATGGTAGTTTTGAAGGTGATGAATGTGTCTGCAGTTCTAGAGTTCTCAGGTAGGGTATTCCAGATTTTAGGGCCTTTGACATACATTGAATTTTTGTAAAGGTTTAGTCGGACACGGGGAATGTCGTAGAGATGTTTGTGTCTGGTGTTATGCCTGTGGGTTCTGTCACAACTATCAAGAAAGCGTTTTAGGTCAAGGTTGATATTAGAGTTTAAGGGAAGAAAGAAAGTCAGGAGGACTTAAAGGGGACTGACAGGAACAAATTGTTTGAATTAAAAGGACCAGGATCAAGGGGACACAGGTAGAAGCTGAAGATACAGATGACACTTACGGATGTCAGGAAGTATTTCTTTAGTCTCAGGATGGTTGAAAGTGGAATGACCTGGATGAAAGAGTGGTGGAGGCAAACTCAATACACGGCTTCAAGAGTAGATGTGATAAGGCTCAAGAGACCAAAAGTTCATGATGCTGACTAAAGTGATCTGGGAGACGGGACCAGGAGCTGAGTCTCAACATCCGCAAACACAAATCAGTGTTACACACACGCACACCAAGTATTTCTTCAGTTATAGAGTTGTCAGGAAGTGGAATAGTCTGGAGAGTGAGGTAGTGGAGGCAGGATCCATACATACCTTTAAGAAGACGTATGATAAAGCTAATGGGGCCAATAGCTATGAATCGACCCCTGCAACCACAAATAGGTGAACACACACACACACACACACACAAACACACACACACACACACACACACACAGAGGGGAGGAGGTGAGGGAGAGGTGCCAGGCACTAATAACTGCCAGTGTCTTGTTCACAGAATATCTAATCACCCCTCGCTCACTCCTCATTCCTCATTCCTCCCCTCTCACTCCCCACCTCTCATTCCTCCCCTCTCACTCCCCACCTCTCATTCCTCCCCTCTCATTCCTCCCGTTTCATTCCTCCCCTCTCTTCCCTTCCCTCTCATTCCTCCCCTTTAATTCCTCCCCTCTCATTCCTTCTCTAGCTCATTCCTCCCATCTCATTCCGACTCTTGTGTTACTCTCCCTGCCTCCCTTCCATCCACCCTTCCTGCCTCTCTGCCTCACTACCTCCCTCCCTGCTTACCCCCCTGCCTTCCTCTCTGCTTACCTCCCTGCCTTCCTCCCTACTTGCCTTACTGCCTTCCTCCCTGCTTACCTCCCTGGCTTCCTCCCTATTTACCTCCGTGCTTACTTCTCTGAATTCCTCCATACTTACCTCCGTTCCACCCTCCCTCCCTGCTTACCTCCCTTCTTCCCTGCACCTTACATAGAGAGAGGAGAGGCAGACACAAGGGAGCAGACAGTGCTTAATTAAATATACAAGTTGAACTGTGCTACAACCCCTCACTGTACCACAACCCCTCACTGTACCACAATCCCTCACTGTACCACAACCCCCCACTGTACCACAACCTCCCACTGTACCACAACCCCTCACTGTACCACACCCCCTCACTGTACTACATCCTCTCACTGTACCACAACCCCCACACTGCATCACAACCCCTCACTGTACCACAACCCTTCACAGTACCAAATCCTCTTACTGTACCACAACCCCTCACTGTACCACAACCCCTCACTGTACCATAAATTCTCACTGTACCACAACCTCTCACTGTACCACAACCTCTCACATTACCACAACTCCTCACTGTACCACAACCCCCCACTGTACCACAACCCCTCACTGTACCACAACCCCTCACTGTACCACAACCCCTCACTGTACCACAACCCCTCACTGTACCACAACCCCTCACTGTACCACAACCCCTCACTGTACCACAACCCCTCACTGTACCATAACCTCTCACTGTACCACAACCCCTCACTGTACCACAACCCCTCACTGTACCATAACCTCTCACTGTACCACAACCTCTCACTGTACCACAACCTCTCACATTACCACAACCCCTCACTGTACCACAACCCCCCACTGTACCACAACTCCTCACTGTACCACAACCCCTCACTGTACCACAACCCCTCACTGTACCACAACTCCTCACTGTACCACAACCCCTCACTGCACCACAACCCCCACTGTACAACAACCCCCACTGTACCACAATCCCTCACTGTACCACAAGCCCTCACTGTACCACAACCTCTCACTGTACCACAACCTCTCACTGTACCACAACCCCTCACTGTACCACAACCCCTCACTGTACCACAACCCCTCACTGTACCACAACTCCTCACTGTACCACAAACTCTCACTGTACCACAACCCCTCACTGTACCACAACCTCTCACTGTACCACAACCCCTCACTGTACCACAACCACTCACTCTACCACAACCCAACACTGTACCACAACCCCTAATTCTACCACAACCATTCACTGTACCACAACCCCTCACTGTACCACAACCTCTCACTGTGCCACAACCTCTCACTGTACCACAACCCCACTCACTGTACCAGAACCTCTCATTGTACCACAACCCTTCACTCTACCACAACCCCTCACTCTACCACAACCCCTCACTGTACTACAACCCCTCACTCTACCACAACCTCTCACTGTACCACAGCCTCTCACTGTACCACAACCCCCCTCACTGTACCAGAACCTCTCACTGTACCACAACCCCTCACTCTACCACAACCCCTCACTCTACCACAACCCCTCACTGTACTATAACCCCTCACTCTACCACAACCCCTCACTCTACAACAACCCCTCACTCTACCACAACCCCTCACTGTACCACAACCTATCACTGTACCACAACCTCTCGCTGCCCCACAACCCCTCACTGTACCACAACCCTCACTGCACCACAACCCCTCACTGTACCACAACCCCTCAATGTACCCCACACTCTTACTCTACCACCTCTCACTGTCCTCAACCTCTCACTGTACCACAACCTCTCACTGTACCACAACCTCTCACTGTACCACACCCTCTCACTGCCCCACAACCCCTCACTGTACACAAATTCTCACTGTACCACAACCTATCACTGTACCACAACCTTTCACTGTACATAACCTCTCACTGTACCAACACCTCGCACTGCACCACAGCCTCTCATTGTACCACAACCTCTCACCGTACCACAACCTCGCACTGCACCACAACCTCTCACTGTACACAACCTCTCACTATACCACAACCTATCACTGTACCACAACCTCTCGCTGTACACAACCCCTCACTGTACCACATCCTCTCACTGTACCACAACCCCCACACTGCACCACAACCTCTCACTGTACCAAAAACTCTCACTGTACCACAACCTTTCACTGTACCACAGTTCCGCACTGTATCACAACCCCTTACTGTACCACATTCTCTCACTGTATCACAACCACTCACTGTACCACAACCCCTCACTGTACCACAACCCCTCACTGTACCACATTCTCTCACTGTATCACAACCACTCACTGTACCACAACCCCTCACTGTACCACAACCCCTCACTGAACCACAACCCCTCATTGTACCACAACCCCTCACTGTACCACATCCTCTCATTGTACCACAACCCCTCATTGCACCACAACCCCTCACTGTATCACAGCTCCTCACTGTACCACAACCCCTCACTGTACCACAACCCCTCACTGTACCACAACCCCTCACTGTACCACAACCTCTCACTGTACCACAACCTCTCACTGTACCACAACCTCTCACTGTACCACAACCCATCACTGTACCACAACCCCTCACTGAACCACAACCCATCACTGTACCACAACCCCTCATTGTACCAAACCTCTCACTGTACCACAACTCCTCACTGTACCACAATCCCGCACTGTACCACAACCTCTCACTGTACCACAACCCCTCACTGTACCACAACCCTTCACTGTACCACAACCCCTCACTGTACCACAGCCTCTCACTGTACCAAAATCCCCCTCACTGTACCAGAACCTCTCACTGTACCACAACCCCTCACTGTACCACAACCTCTCACTGTACCACAACCCCTCTCTGTGCCACAACTCCTGACTGTACCACAACCCCCCACTGTACCACAACCCCGCACTGTACCACAACCCCTCACTGTACCACAACCCCTCACTGTACCACAACCCCTCACTGTACCACAACCTCTCACTGTACCACAACCCCTCACTGTACCACAACCCCTCACTGTACCACAATCCCGCACTGTACCACAACCCCTCATTGTACCAAACCTATCACTATACCACAACTCCTCACTGTACCACAACCCCTCACTGTACCACAACCTCTCACTGGACCACAACCCCTCACTGTACCACAACCCTTCACTGTACCACAACCTCTCACTGTACCACAACCCCTCACTGTTCCACAACCCCTCACTGTACCACAACTTCTCACTGTACCACAACCCCTCACTGTACCACAACCTCTCACTGCACCACAACCCCTCACTGTACCACAACCCCTCACTGTTCCACAACCCCTCACTGTACCACAACCCCTCACGGTACCACAAGCCCTCAATGTACCACAACCCCTCATTTTAACACAACCTCTCACTGTACCACAACCTCTCACCGTACCACAACCCCTCACTGTACCACAACCCCTCACTGTTCCACAACCCCTCACTGTACCACAACCCCTCACGGTACCACAAGCCCTCACTGTACCACAACCCCTCATTTTAACACAACGTCTCACTGTACCACAACCCCTCACTGTACCACAACCCCTCACTGTACCAAAAACCCCTCACTGTAACACAACCCCTCACTGTACCACAACCTCTCACCGTACCACAACCCCTCACTGTACCACATCCCCTGACTGTACCACAATCCCTCACTGTACCACAACCTCTCACTGTACCACAACCTCTCACTGTACTACAACCCCTCACTGTACCACAATCTCTCACTGTACCACAACCCCTCACTGTACCACAACCCCTCACTGTACCACAACCCCTAACTGTACCACAATCTCTCGCTGTGCCACAACCCCCTCACTGTACTACAACCCCTGTCTGTACCACAATCCCTCACTGTACCACAACCTCTCACTGTACCACAATACCTCACTGTACCACAACCTCTCACTGTACCACAACTACTCACTGTACCACAACCTCTCACTGTACCACAACCTCTCACTGTACCACAACCCCTCACTGTACCACAATACCTCACTGTACCACAACCCCTCACTGTACCACAACCCCTAACTGTACCAAAAACCACTCAATGTAACACAACCCCTCACTGTACCACAACCTCTCACCGTACCACAACCCCTCACTGTACCACATCCCCTGACTGTACCACAATCCCTCACTGTACCACAACCTCTCACTGAACCACAACCTCTCACTGTACCACAACCCCTCACTGTACCACAATCTCTCACTGTACCACAACCCCTCACTGTCCCACAACCCCTCACTGTACCACAACCCCTCACTGTACCAAAAACCCCTCAATGTAACACAACCCCTCACTGTACAACAACCTCTCACCGTACCACAACCCCTCACCGTACCACATCCCCTGACTGTACCACAATCCCTCACTGTACCACAACCTCTCACTGTACCACAACCTCTCACTGTACCACAACCCCTCACTGTACCACAATCTCTCACTGTACCACAACCCCTCACTGTACCACAACCCCTCACTGTACCACAACCCCTAACTGTACCACAATCTCTCGCTGTGCCACAACCCCCTCACTGTACTATAACCCCTGTCTGTACCACAATAACTCACTGTACCACAACCTCTCACTGTACCACAACTTCTCACTGTACCACAACCCCTCACTGTACCACAATACCTCACTGTACCACAACCTCTCACTGTACCACAACCCCTAACTGTACCACAACCTCTCACTGTACCACAACCTCTCACTGTACCACAACCCCTCACTGTACCACAATACCTCACTGTACCACAACCTCTCACTGTACCACAACCCCTAACTGTACCACAACACTTCACTGTACCACAACCCCTCATTGTACCACAATACCTCACTGTACCACAACCTCTCACTGTACCACAACCCCTAACTGTACCACAACACCTCACTGTACCACAACCATCACAACAAAAGATGTGTTGTGGGGATTCACAAGAAGCGTGAACCTCACTCCTTGTAAGATGCTGTGATGGTTCACATTGAGATAAGATTTTCCTCGGATTTTTAACCCCGGGGGTTAGCCACCCAGGATAACCCAAGAAAGTCAGTGCGTCATCGAGGACTGTCTAACTTATTTCCATTGTGGTCCTTAATCTTGTCCCCCAGGATGCGACCCACACCAGTCGACTAACACCCAGGTACCTATTTGTGGCTAAGTGAACAGGACAACAGGTGTAAGGAAATACGTTGAAATGTTTCCTCCCTGTCGGGAATCGAACCCGGGCCCTCCGTGTGTGAAGCGAGAGCTTTAGCCACCAGGCCACCGGGCCACCGGGGCCATGTTCTATCTATTCCTATACAATCTTGGCCTCTGTGTTGATGGCCGCCGCCTGGTGTGTTACACAAGGTGAAAGTTGTAGCCGACCATCACTCTGTGTATCTCACACTGTTAATTACTGTCATAACCTGTCGTGAGTGTGTGTGTGTTGTTGTTGTTGTTGTTGCCTTGCTGCCACCGCTGCTTGCTGCTGCTACCGCGCTGCTTGCTGCCTACCGCCTGCTGCTGCCGCCTACCGCCTGCTGCTTGCCTGCTACCGCTGCCTGCTGCCTGCCTACCGTGCTGTTCTTGCCTACCGCCGCCTTGTTGCTGCCACCGCCTGCTGTTGCTCGCTACCGCGCTTGCTGCTTGCCTACCGCCTAGCTGCTTGTGCTACCGCTGCTGCTGCTGCCTACCGCCGTGCGTTGTTGCCACCGCTGCCTGTTGCTGCTACCGCCTTCCGCTGTTGCCTACCGCTGCTGCTGCTTGCTACCGCCGCCTGTTGCTGCCTACCGTTGCTGTTACTGCCTACCGCCGCTGCTTGCTGCCACCGCTGCTTGTTGCTGCCTACCGCCTGTTGCTACCGCCTGTTGGCTACCGCTGCTGCTTGCCTGCCGCTGCTTGTTGCTGCTACCGTTGTTGTTGTTGCTGTTGCCACGGGTGCCTGTTGCTTGCCACCGGCCGTTGCTGCTACCTGCCGCGTTGTTGCTACCGCTGCTGCTTGCTGCCACCGTTGCTGCTGCTACCGCTGCTTGCTGCTTGCCACCGCTGCCTGTTGCTTGCCACCGCCTGCTGCTGCTGCCACCTGCTGTTCCTGCCACCGCTGCCGTTGCTGCCTACCGCCGTTGCTGCTTGCTACCGCTGCCGCTGCCGCCGCCTGCCTGTTGCTGCTACCGCTGCCTGTTGCTGCTACCGCCGTTGTTGCTGCCTACCGCCTGCGTTGCTTGCTACCGCTGTTGTTGCCTGCTACCGCCTGCCTTGCCGCCGCCACCGCCGTTGTTCGCCTGCCACCGCCGCTGCTGCCGCCACCGCTGCTGCTGCTGCCACCGCCGTTGCTGCTGCCACCGCCTGCTGCTGCTGCCACCGCCTGCTGTTGGCCGCTACCGCCTGTTGCTTGCTGCTACCGCCTGCTGCTGCTTGCCACCGCCGTTGCGTTGCTACCGCTGCTGCTGCTGTTGCTACCGCCGTTGCTTGCCGCTACCGCTGTTGTTGCTGCCTACCGCCTGCCTTGCTTGTTGCTACCGCTGCTGCTTGCGTACCGCTGCGTTGTTGCTACCGCCTGCTGCTGCTGCTACCGCTGCTTGCTGCTGCCACCTGCTGTTGCTTGTTTGCTACCGCCTTGCTGCCGCTGCCACCGCTGCCGTTGCTTGCTGCTACCGCTGCTGCTGCCTTGCTACCGCCTGCTTGCTGCTTGCTACCGCCTGCCGTTGCTGCCTACCGCCGTTGCTGCCTTGCCTACCGCTGCTGCTACCGCCTGCCGCTGTTGCTACCGCCGCTGCCGCCGCCACCGCTGCTGCTGCTGCCACCGCTGCTGTTGCGCCACTACGCTGCTGCGCTTGCTACGCCTGCTGCTGCTGCCACCGCCGCCTTGTTGCTGCTACCGCCGCTGTTGCTTGCTACCGTTGCCTGCTACGGCTACCGCCTTGCTGTTATGCTACGCTTGCCTGTTGCTGCTACCTGCTGCTGCTTGCTGCTACCGTTGCTGTTGCTGCTACCGCTGCTGTTGCTGCCACCGCTGTTGCTATTTGCTACCGCTGCTGCTGCTGCTACCGTTGTTGCTGTTACTGTTAAGCTGCTTGCTTGCCTACCGCTGCCGCTGTTGCTACCTGCTGCGGTTGTTGTTGCCTACTCCGCTGCTGCACCGTTGCTGTTGCCTACCGCCTGCTGTTGCTTGCCACCTGCCTGCCTTGTTATTGCCTACCGCTGCTCGCTTGCTGCCACCGCTGCCTTGCTGCTGCTACCGCTGCTTGCTGCTACCGCCGCTGTTGCTGCCATCTCCGCTTGTTCGTTATTGCCACCTGCTTCCGTTGCTGCTTGCTACCGTTTTGCTGCATGTTGGCTACTGCCTGCTGCTTGCTCGTTTCCACCGCCGTTGCGGGTGCTGCCTACCTGCCGCTGCTTGCTGCTACCGCTGCTGCTTGCCAATGCTCCGCTGCGTTGCTTGCCACCGTGCCGTTGCCGCTACGCTGCTGTTGTTATTGTTGATGTTATTGTTATTGTTGTTGCTGCTGTTGCTGCTGCTGTTATTGTTGCTGTTGTTGCTACTTTTGCTGTCGTTGTTACTGTTGCTGTTATTGTTACTGTTGCTGTTGTTTTTGTTGCTGCTACTGTTCGTGTTGCTGTTATATTTGCTGCTATTGTTCCTGCTGCTGGTGTTGCTTTATACAACACATACCAGACCGATCTTGGAGTAAGCAGCACCAATATGGAACCCACAGTTAATACAACTGGGCAAGTGGAAAAGGTGTAGAGGTTTGCAACGAAACTAGTCCCGGGACTCGGGTACGAGGAATGAAGACACTAAAGGAGCTAAACCTGATGACACTTTAGGAGGGACAATTGGAGACATGATAATGACGTACAAAATACCGAGGCGGGAAACAGGTACACTAGGCACAAGACGAAGTAAAGAAATTGAATCACGGTGATATTGGGAACGATTTCTTCAGCTTCAGATTGGTACGGAAATGGAACGGTGAGCACGAGGCATGATCCATACACAGTTTTAAGAATAGGTATGACACGGGTCACGAGGCTAGGAGAGAGTGAAGGGAGTAGCGACCAGTCGAGAGGCGGGACCAGGAGCTGAATGTCAACCCTTGAAACCACTAATAGGTGAGCACAAACGCGCGCGCAAGCACGCACGTGCACACACACACACACACACACACACACACACACATACACACACACACACACACACACACACACACACACACACACACACACACACACACACACACACACACACACACACACACACACACACACACACACACACACACACACACACACACACACACACACACACACACACACACACACACACACACACACACCCATACATACATATCGAAGCTGTTGTATAGCCATACCAGGTAATCAGGCTGAGGAAGGAAGGTGGGAAGTTCACAAGAAACGACCACTAAGTATGTGAGGAGCTCAACGTGAGATTTAAAGAAGTATTTACATTGGAGACAGAAAGGACTTCGGAATACTGGGGTACACCGACAAGTGGTACACTAACAAGTGCTGGACGAAATACACAACCGAGGAGGAAGTGAAGAAGTTGCTAAGCAAACTAAATATCTCAAAGGCGGTGGGACTGGACAACATCTCTCTGTGTTTCCTGAGAGACGGAGCAGAGACGCTGTGTGTGCCACTAACAACAATCTTCAATACATCCATTGAAACTGGACAACTACCTGAGGTGTGGAAGACGACAAATGTAGTCCCCATTTTTGAAGAAAGGAGAAAGTCACGTGGTATTAAACTACGTGTATAGTATGCAGAGTCATGGAGAAGATCATCAGGAGGAGAGTGGTGGAGCACCTAGAAAGGAACAAGCTTATATACGACAACCAGCACGCTTTCAGGGAAGGGAAATCCTGTGTCACAAACCTACTGGAGTTTCATGAAAAGGTAATAGAAATAATACAAAAGTGAGAGGGGTGGGTAAATTGCATTTTCTTGGACTGCAAGAAAGCTCTCTACACAGTTCCTCACAAGATATTAGCGCAAAAGCTAAAGGAGCAGGCACGTATAACAGGAAAGGCGCTGCAATGGATCAGAAAGGCAACAACGAGTCATGGTATGTGACGAGCGGAATTCCACAGGGGTAAGTTCTAGGACCGGTGTTGTTTCTGGTATATGTGAATGACATGGTGGAAGGGATAAACTCAGAAGTGTCCCTGTTTGCAAATGATGTGAAGTTAAATTGAATGAGGATCAGGCAGAATTACAAAGACCTGGACAGGCTGCAAGCCTGGTCCAGCAACTGGCTCCTCGAATTAAACCCCACCAAATGCAAAGTCATAAATATTGGGGAAGGGCAAAGAAGACCGCAGACATTAGGGGGCCAAAGACTGCAAACCTCTCTCAAGGAAAAGGATCTTGGGGTGAGTATAATACCGAGCACATCTGAGGCGCACATCAACCAAATAACTGCTGCAGCATATGGGCGCCTGGCAAGCCTAAGAGTAACTTTGCGACACCTCAGTAAGGACTCGTTCAAGACTCTGTACACCGTGTACGTCAGGCCCATACTGGAGTATGCAGCATCAGTTTGGAACCCACACCTGGTCAATCATGTCAAGAAATTACAGAAAGTGCAAAGGTTTGCAACAAGACTAGTCCCGGAGCTAAGGGGCATGTCCTACGAAGAAAGATTAAGAGAAATCGATCTGACGACACTGGAAGACAGGAGGGTCAGGGGAGACATAACATAATAACAACATATGAAACACTGCGAGGAATTGAAAAGGTGGACAAAGACAGAATGTTCCAGAGATGGGACACAGCAACAAGGAGTCACAGTTGGAAGTTAAAAACTCAGGTGAGTCACAGGGATGTTAGGAAGTATTTCTTCAGCCATAGAGTTGTCAGGAAGTGGAATAGTCTGGAAAGTGACGTAGTGGAGGTAGTATCCATACATAGTTTTAAGAAGAGGCATGATAAAGCTCATGGAGCAGGGAGAAAGTGGACCTAGTAGCGACCAGCGAAGAAGCGGGGCCAGGAGCTATGGCCCGACCCCTGTAACCACAATTAGGTCAGTACACACACACACGTTTCTTAAATCAACAGTTGTCAAAGATCTCTCACAAGGAATTAAAGAAGCGGCAGAGAGAGAGAGAGAGAGAGAGAGAGAGAGAGAGAGAGAGAGAGAGAGAGAGAGAGAGAGAGAGAGAGAGAGAGAGAGAGAGAGAGAGAGAGAGAGAGAGAGAGAGAGAGAGAGAGAGAGAGAGAGAGAGAGAGAGTAATGGGAGGCTGGCAGATGGAAGACGGTGCTTCAGAGGCAGATTGGATCCTTTTTGAACCGTCACCACCTGCCGCTTCCGGGTCCCGGGGCCCTTGATGGAGGCCCAGGACCCTGAGGGAGTCCCGGATACCTGAGGGTGGTACCGATAGTGCCCCGGGGCCCTGAGGGAGTCTCGGGTCTCTGCGAATGTTACTGGGGCTATGAGAGTACCCCGGGGCCCTGATGGTGGCCCGGAGCCCTGAGATAGGACAACAGCTCATTTCAAATCATACCCTAAGCCCTAAGGTATACAATCCCCAACTCCCGGAATGCCACCCACACCCAGGAACCTACTTGCTGCTAGGTGAACCCAGGCAAGAACAGGTGCAGGGAAACAATGCCCAGCGTTTCACCCCCTCCCCCTTTCCCCTTCACCTTCGTCCTGAGATCAAATCCAGGTCCCTCAGTTGTGAACGCCGAGTACGTTACCACTTGAGCCAGCCTTGTGCCTTCCTGGGCATGATCACCAGACAGGCAGTCGCAGATAATGCAAGTGTTTTATGTCAGTAGCAACTGGTGTTTTTAGTCAGGTGACCAAAAGAATCTACACTAACTACCTGTCTGTCTGTCTGCCTGACTGCCTGTCTGCTGACCTGCCTGTCTGCTGTCCATCCCGTAAATACCTCAAGATAACACGGTCTAAATCCTATGTTTTATTAAACCAGGATAAAATCACAGCAGGTGACGTTGCCACCGTTTTTTGCTGTGTTGATCACTCGAGGCGCATCAACAGGGCGGTTGAATTCCGTTTGAATTCTATCGGCTGCATGCCGCCTGTCTGCCACCAGTCTAGAATACTTCAGTCCCTCCGATAGCGAGTCGATTCTCAGTATATATATATATATATATATATATATATATATATATATATATATATATATATATATATATATATATATATATATATATATATATATATATATATATATATATATATATATATATATATATATATATATATATATATATATATATATATATATATATATATATATATATATATATATATATATATATATATATATATATATATATATATATATATATATATATATATATATATATATATATATATATATATATATATATATATATATATATATATATATATATATATATATATATATATATATATATATATATATATATATATATATATACCAATTAGCAACAATTCATTTAAAATTAAGTCCTTTATAAAATTCTCTTATACGTTTAAAGGTATATTTTTCACTTATGTTAATGTAAAAATTAATAATTTTGTACCAAAAGTACCTTAGGAAACTTACCTAACCTTATTATAACAAGCGCAATTTAATTTAGCCTAATCCAACTGAATATATTTTAGATATGTTTATAATAATTTAATGATAAACAAATACAATAAAATATATTTTTTTCGTTAGGTTCAGAATGATTTTTTCGAAATTATTGCATACACAAATTTTCACTTGCCTTATTCGGCAAGACGAGAGTTGCTATTTATCCAAAATCGCAAGTTTTACCCAGGCAGCTGAGACGGGTCACTGAGACGGGTCACTGAGACGGATCACAAGACGGGCCACTGAGACGGGTTACCAAGACGGGCCACTGAGACGGGTCACTGAGACGGGTCACTGAGACGGATCACCAAGACGGATCACCAAGACGGATCACCAAGACGGGCCACTGAGACGGGTTACCAAGACGGGCCACTGAGACGGGGTCACTGAGACGGGTTACTGAGACGGGTTACCAAGACGGGCCACTGAGACGAGTTACCAAGACGGGTCACTGAGACGGGTCACTGAGACGGGTCACTGAGACAACAGTGACTCTCACTGCTCCCTTGAGGACTAGCAGGAAGAACCAACATGATCCTCACTCCTGCAGTAATTTTTTTCACTGATTCGTGGATGATGCTTACCCCCCCCTACCACTCCCCTCATTTCCCTTAACACCCCTTTACCTCCCCACTAACCCCCCCATTCCCCGCACCCCCTCTCCCCTCTTCTTATTACCTTAAGCATCATCTTAAAACTTTTCTCTCAATTTGCATACCCTTCTCGCCTAAATATTAAATCCTCAAGTATTTCCTGGTAATAACCTTCCTAGTCCTCAGGCGCTATTCCTCCTCCTCTTCCTATTCCTCCTCCTCATCCTTCTCTTCCTCCTCCTTCTCCTCCTCCGAATAGTGACTATTTTGCCTCTGTTGTATCTATGGTCATTCAAGTGAGGCCATATGTTTATCAGGCCTATTTTAAGAGAACAAGGCTTCCCAGCCTGGAGTACATGTACCCCTGGAGTACATGTACCCCTGGAGTACATGTACCCCTGGAGTACATGTACCCTTGGAGTTCATGTACCCCTGGAGTACATGTACCCCTGGAGTACATGTACCCTTGGAGTTCATGTACCCCTGGAGTACATGTACCCCTGGAGTACATGTACCCTTGGAGTTCATGTACCCCGGGGGTACATTTACACTTCTCAAGGGATACACAAGGGTCTGAGAATATAACTATGGTGTAAACTGTTGTACAGTGTACACCATGGTACACTGCTATACTATATACACTGTACAGCAGTCTACACCATGAGTACTATAGATGATAAGTAATATAGAGAGCACTCTGGTTACAAACCGGTTGATAAAGAGAGCAACCAACTAGCAAGCTCTCTTCCCTGTCTTTCTTCTTACAAATTTACATATATGTACCACTTCAAAATTAATAACTCGTAAAAATCAAAACGAACGCGTTTTGAGCGGGTTCTAAACTGGAGCGTGACACGAGGGTAACCTGCAACTCTCAGTTACCCACAAACAGTGGTCGTGAGAGCTGTGTTGGCGTCATTCGTAAAAAAAGTTACACGAGTAAAAAAAACTTTCAGGTATGACGTACTAATATTTGTCAGTTACTTTAATTACTTATTGCAGTGATTTGCCATTCAGCGTATTTCATCCATAGACAATAACAACCATTATACACTTGCTTTTCTCTCTCTCTCCCTCTCTCTCGAACTTCACACTTGGACGTAAACAAAGAAAGTGGTAACACGCACACTTACTATTAAAAGTGTGCGTGTTACTTACCACTATTATTAATTATTATATAACAGATACGTAGAGGACAGATTAAAATATTTTATGGATTCACTGAGTTGAAATTACCGAGAGTAAAAAAAAATATATAATCTCGATACAAACAGATTCCATAACAACTTATGATTACGTCAGTTTATGGTCTATATTTTATGGGAGGAAGATGGGAACCTGTCGGGATGTTTGAGAGACATGAAGGCCTAGTGTGAGAGACATGAAGGCCTAGTTTGAGAGACATGAAGGCCTAGTTTGAGAGACATGAAGGCCTAGTTTGAGAGACATGAAGGCCTAGTTTGAGAGACATGAAGGCCTAGTTTGAGAGACATGAAGGCCTAGTCTGAGAGACATGAAGGCCTAGTTTGAGAGACATGAAGGCCTAGTTTGAGAGACATGAAGGCCTAGTTTGAGAGACATGAAGGCCTAGTTTGAGAGACATGAAGGCCTAGTTTGAGAGACATGAAGGCCTAGTTTGAGAGACATGAAGGCATAGTTTGAGAGACATGAAGGCATAGTTTGAGAGACATGAAGGCCTAGTTTGAGAGACATGAAGGCATAGTGTGAGAGACATGAAGGCCTAGTGTGAGAGACATGAAGGCCTAGTTTGAGAGACATGAAGGCATAGTTTGAGAGACATGAAGGCCTAGTGTAAGAGACATGAAGGCCTAGTGTAAGAGACATGAAGGCCTAGTTTGAGAGACATGAAGGCCTAGTTTGAGAGACATGAAGGCCTAGTTTGAGAGACATGAAGGCCTAGTCTGAGAGACATGAAGGCCTAGTTTGAGAGACATGAAGGCATAGTTTGAGAGACATGAAGGCCTAGTGTGAGAGACATGAAGGCCTAGTGTAAGAGACATGAAGGCCTAGTTTGAGAGACATGAAGGCATAGTTTGAGAGACATGAAGGCCTAGTGTAAGAGACATGAAGGCCTAGTGTAAGAGACATGAAGGCCTAGTTTGAGAGACATGAAGTCATAGTTTGAGAGACATGAAGGCCTAGTTTGAGAGACATGAAGTCATAGTTTGAGAGACATGAAGGCCTAGTGTAAGAGACATGAAGGCCTAGTTTGAGAGACATGAAGTCATAGTTTGAGAGACATGAAGGCCTAGTGTAAGAGACATGAAGGCCTAGTTTGAGAGACATGAAGTCATAGTTTGAGAGACATGAAGGCCTAGTTTGAGAGACATGAAGTCATAGTTTGAGAGACATGAAGGCCTAGTTTGAGAGACATGAAGGCCTAGTTTGAGAGACATGAAGTCATAGTTTGAGAGACATGAAGGCCTAGTTTGAGAGACATGAAGGCCTAGTCTGAGAGACATGAAGGCCTAGTTTGAGAGACATGAAGGCCTAGTTTGAGAGACATGAAGGCCTAGTTTGAGAGACATGAAGGCCTAGTTTGAGAGACATGAAGGCCTAGTCTGAGAGACATGAAGGCCTAGTTTGAGAGACATGAAGGCCTAGTTTGAGAGACATGAAGGCCTAGTTTGAGAGACATGAAGGCCTAGTTTGAGAGACATGAAGGCCTAGTTTGAGAGACATGAAGGCCTAGTTTGAGAGACATGAAGGCCTAGTTTGAGACACATGAAGGCCTAGTTTGAGAGACATGAAGGAAGGCCTAGTTTGAGAGACATGAAGGCATAGTTTTGAGAGACATGAAGGCCTAGTTTGAGAGACATGAAGGCCTAGTTTGAGAGACATGAGGCCTAGAGAGACATGAAGGCCTAGTTTGAGAGACATGAAGGCCTAGTATGAGAGACATGAAGGCCTAGTTTGAGAGACATGAAGGCCTAGTTTGAGAGACATGAAGGCCTAGTTTGAGAGACATGAAGGCCTAGAGACATTTGAGAGACATGAAGGCCTAGTTTGAGAGACATGAAGGCCTAGTTTGAGAGACATGAAGGCCTAGTTTGAGAGACATGAAGGCCTAGTTTGAGAGACATGAAGGCCTAGTGTGAGAGACATGAAGGCCTAGTTTGAGAGACATGAAGGCCTAGTGTGAGAGACATGAAGGCCTAGTGTGAGAGACATGAAGGCCTGAGAGACATGAAAGCCTAGTTTGAGAGACATGAAGGCCTAGTTTGAGAGACATGAAGGCCTAGTTTGAGAGACATGAAGGCCTAGTTTGAGAGACATGAAGGCCTAGTTTGAGAGACATGAAGGCCTAGTTTGAGAGACATGAAGGCCTAGTTTGAGAGACATGAAGGCCTAGTCTGAGAGACATGAAGGCCTAGTTTGAGAGACATGAAGGCCTAGTTTGAGAGACATGAAGGCCTAGTTTGAGAGACATGAAGGCATAGTTTGAGAGACATGAAGGCCTAGTCTGAGAGACATGAAGGCCTAGTCTGAGAGACATGAAGGCCTAGTTTGAGATACATGAAGGCCTAGTTTGAGAGACATGAAGGCCTAGTTTGAGAGACATGAAGGCCTAGTTTGAGATACATGAAGGCCTAGTTTGAGAGACATGAAGGCCTAGTTTGAGAGACATGAAGGCCTAGTTTGAGAGACATGAAGGCCTAGTTTGAGACATGAAGGCCTAGTTTGAGAGACATGAAGGCATAGTTTGACAGACAAGAAGGCCTAGTCTGAGAGACATGAAGGCCTAGTTTGAGAGACATGAAGGCCTAGTTTGAGAGACATGAAGGCCTAGTTTGAGACATGAAGGCCTAGTTTGAGAGACATGAAGGCCTAGTTTGAGAGACATGAAGGCCTAGTTTGAGAGACATGAAGGCCTAGTTTGAGAGACATGAAGGCATAGTTTGAGAGACATGAAGGCCTAGTTTGAGATACATGAAGGCCTAGTTTGAGAGACATGAAGGCCTAGTTTGAGAGACATGAAGGCCTAGTTTGAGACACATGAAGGCCTAGTTTGAGATAAATGAAGGCCTAGTTTGAGAGACATGAAGGCCTAGTTTGAGAGACATGAAGGCCTAGTTTGAGAGACATGAAGGCCTAGTTTGAGAGACATGAAGGCCTAGTCTGAGATACATGTAGGCCTAGTCTGAGAGGCATGAATGCCTAGTCTGAGAGACATGAAGGCCTAGTCTGAGAGACATGTAGGCCTAGTCTGAGAGACAGGAAGGCCTAGTCTGAGACACATGTAGGCCTAGTCTGAAATACATGAAGGCCTAGTCTGAGATACATGAAGGCCTAGCCTGAGACACATGTAGGCCTAGTCTGAAATACATGAAGGCCTAGTCTGAGATACATGAAGACCTAGCCTGAGACACATGTAGGCCTAGTCTGAAATACATGAAGGCCTAGTCTGAGATACATGAAGGCCTAGCCTGAGACACATGTAGGCCTAGTCTGAAATACATGAAGGCCTAGTCTGAGATACATGAAGACCTAGCCTGAGACACATGTAGGCCTAGTCTGAAATACATGAAGGCCTAGTCTGAGATACATGAAGGCCTAGCCTGAGACACATGTAGGCCTAGTCTGAAATACATGAAGGCCTAGTCTGAGATACATGAAGGCCTACTCTGAGAGACATGAAGGCCTAGTCTGAGAGACATGAAGGCCTAGTCTGACAGACAGGAAGGCCTAGTCTGAGATGAAGGCCTAGTCTGAGACACATGTAGGCCTAGTCTGAGATACATGAAGGCCTAGTCTGAGATACATGAAGGCCTAGTCTGAGATACATGAAGGCCTAGTTTGAGAAACATGAAGGCCTAGTCTGAGAGACATGAAGGCCTAGTCGGAGAGACATGAAGGCCTAGTCTGAGAGACATGAAGGCCTAGTCTGAGAGACATGAAGGCCTAGTCTGAGAGACATGAAGACCTAGTCTGAGAGACATGAAGGCCTAGTCTAAGATACATGAAGGCCTAGTCTGAGATACATGAAGGCCTAGTCTGAGATACATGAAGGCCTAGTCTAAGATACATGTAGGCCTAGTCTGAAATACATGAAGGCCTAGTTTGAGATACATGAAGGCCTAGTCTGAGAGACATGAAGGCCTAGTCTGAGAGACATGAAGGCCTAGTCTAAGATTCATGAAGGCCTAGTCTAAGATTCATGAAGGCCTAGTCTAAGATTCATGAAGGCCTAGTCTAAGATACATGAAGGCCTAGTCTAAGATTCATGAAGGCCTAGTCTAATGTACATGAAGGCCTAGTCTGAGATACATGAAGGCCTAGTCTGAGAAACATGAAGGCCTAGTCTGAGAGACACGAAGGCCTAGTCTGAAAGACATGAAGGCCTAGTCTGAGAGACATGAAGGCCTAGTCTGAGAGACATGAAGGCATAGTTTGAGAGACATGAAGGCCTAGTTTGAGATACATGAAGGCCTAGTTTGAGAGACATGAAGGCCTAGTTTGAGAGACATGAAGGCCTAGTTTGAGATACATGAAGGCCTAGTTTGAGAGACATGAAGGCCTAGTTTGAGAGACATGAAGGCCTAGTTTGAGAGACATGAAGGCCTAGTTTGAGAGACATGAAGGCCTAGTTTGAGAGACATGAAGGCCTAGTTTGAGAGACATGAAGGCCTAGTTTGAGAGACATGAAGGCCTAGTTTGAGACACATGAAGGCCTAGTTTGAGATAAATGAAGGCCTAGTCTGAGAGACAGGAAGGCCTAGTCTGAGATACATGAAGGCCTAGTTTGAGAGACATGAAGGCCTAGTCTGAGATACATGTAGGCCTAGTCTGAGAGACAGGAAGGCCTAGTCTGAGATACATGAAGACCTAGTCTGAGAGACAGGAAGGCCTAGTCTGAGATACATGAAGGCCTAGTCTGAGATACATGAAGACCTAGTCTGAGAGACAGGAAGGCCTAGTCTGAGATACATGAAGGCCTAGCCTGAGACACATGTAGGCCTAGTCTGAGATACATGAAGGCCTAGTCTGAGATACATGAAGGCCTAGTCTGAGATACATGAAGGCCTACTCTGAGAGACATGAAGGCCTAGTCTGAGAGACATGAAGGCCTAGTCTGACAGACAGGAAGGCCTAGTCTGAGATAAAGGCCTAGTCTGAGACACATGTAGGCCTAGTCTGAGATACATGAAGGCCTAGTCTGAGATACATGAAGGCCTAGTCTGAGATACATGAAGGCCTAGTTTGAGAAATATGAAGGCCTAGTCGGAGAGACATGAAGGCCTAGTCTGAGAGACATGAAGGCCTAGTCTGAGAGACATGAAGGCCTAGTCTGAGAGACATGAAGGCCTGTCTGAGAGACATGAAGGCCTAGTCTGAGAGACATGAAGGCCTAGTCTGAGATGCATGAAGGCCTAGTCTGAGATACATGAAGGCCAAGTCTGAGACACATGTAGGCCTAGTCTGAGACACATGAAGGCCTAGTCCGAGAGACATGAAGGCCTAGTCTGAGATACATGAAGGCCTAGTCTGAGAGACATGAAGGCCTAGTCTGAGATACATGAAGGCCTAGTCTGAGAGACATGAAGGCCTAGTCTGAGAGACATGAAGGCCTGTCTAAGAGACATGAAGGCCTAGTCTGAGAGACATGAAGGCCTAGTCTGAGAGACATGAAGGCCTAGTCTGAGATACATGAAAGCCTAGTCTGAGATACATGAAGGCCTAGTCTGAGAGACATGAAGGCCTAGTCTGAGAGACATGAAGGCCTAGTCTGAGAGACATGAAGGCCTAGTCTGAGAGACATGAAGGCCTAGTCTAAGATACATGAAGGCCTAGTCTGAGATACATGAAGGCCTAGTCTGAGAAACATGAAGGCCTAGTCTGAGAGACATGAAGGCCTAGTCTGAGAGACATGAAGGCCTAGTCTGAGAGACATGAAGGCCTAGTCTGAGAGACATGAAGGCCTAGACGGAGAGACATGAAGGCCTAGTCTAAGATACATGAAGGCCTAGTCTGAGATACATGAAGGCCTAGTCTGAGAAACATGAAGGCCTAGTCTGAGAGACATGAAGGCCTAGTCTGAGAGACATGAAGGCCTAGTCTGAGAGACATGAAGGCCTAATTTGAGAGACATGAAGGCATAGTCTGAGAGACATGAAGGCCTAGTCTGAGAGACATGAAGGCCTAGTCTGAGAGACATGAAGGCCTAGTCTGAGAGACATGAAGGCCTAGTCTGAGAGACTAGAGACCCAGGAGAAACCCACCACACGTTACCTGGGAGATAAAACGCCCCAGAAATCGCCGTCCTGAGAGACAGCAATTTCCCGAGCAGAGATAATCTCCATATTAATGAGTATCATCACCGGCGCTAATATATTAGTGACGGTAAATTCTCCCCCTGCCTTGCCAGGGGTGGCAGGGGGAGGGGTGATGGGACGGGGGGGTGATGGGACGGTGATGGGTGATGGGACGGTGAGGGGTGATGGGAAGGTGAGGGGTGATGGGACGGTGAGGGGTGATTAGACGGTGAGGGGTGATGGAACGGTGAGGGGTGATGGGACGGTGAGGGGTGATGGAACGGTGGGGACTGATGGGACGGTGAGGGGTGATGGGACGGTGAGGACTGATGGGACGGTGAGGGGTGATGGAACGGTGGGGACTGATGGGACGGTGAGGGGTGATGGGACGGTGAGGGGTGATGGAACAGTGAGGACTGATGGGACGGTGAGGGGTGATGGGACGGTGAGGGGTGATGGAACGGTGAAGGGTGATGGAACGGTGAGGACTGATGGGACGGTGAGGACTGATGGGACGGTGAGGGGTGATGGGACGGTGAGGGGTGATGGGACGGTGAGGGGTGATGGGACGGTGAGGGGTGATGGGACGGTGAGGGGTGATGAGACGGTGAGGGGTGATGGGACGGTGAGGGGTGATGGGACGGTGAGGGGTGATGGGACGGTGAGGACTGATGGAACGGTGAGGACTGATGGAACGGTGAGGACTGATGGAACGGTGAAGACTGATGGAACGGTGAGAACTGATGGAACGGTGAGGACTGATGGAACGGTGAGGACTGATGGAACGGTGAGGACTGATGGAACGGTGAGGACTGATGGAACGGTGAGGACTGATGGAACGGTGAGGACTGATGGGACGGTGAGGACTGATGGAACGGTGAGGACTGATGGAACGGTGAGGACTGATGGAACGGTGAGGACTGATGGAACGGTGAGGACTGATGGAACGGTGAGGACTGATGGAACGGTGAGGACTGATGGAACGGTGAGGACTGATGGGACGGTGAGGACTGATGGGACGGTGAGGACTGATGGAACGGTGAGGACTGATGGAACGGTGAGGACTGATGGAACGGTGAGGACTGATGGAACGGTGAGGACTGATGGAACGGTGAGGACTGATGGAACGGTGAGGACTGATGGAACGGTGAGGACTGATGGAACGGTGAGGACTGATGGGACGGTGAGGACTGATGGGACGGTGAGGACTGATGGGACGGTGAGGACTGATGGGACGGTGAGGACTGATGGGACGGTGAGGACTGATGGCACGGTGAGGACTGATGGAACGGTGAGGACTGATGGAACGGTGAGGACTGATGGAACGGTGAGGACTGATGGAACGGTGAGGACTGATGGGACGGTGAGGACTGATGGGACGGTGAGGACTGATGGAACGGTGAGGACTGATGGAACGGTGAGGACTGATGGGACGGTGAGGACTAATGGGACGGTGAGGACTGATGGAACGGTGAGGACTGATGGAACGGTGAGGACTGATGGGACGGTGAGGACTGATGGGACGGTGAGGACTGATGGAACGGTGAGGACTGATGGGACGGTGAGGACTGATGGAACGGTGAGGACTGATGGAACGGTCAGGACTGATGGGACGGTGAGGACTGATGGGACGGAGAGGACTGATGGAACGGTGAGGACTGATGGAACGGTGAGGACTGATGGAACGGTGAGGACTGATGGAACGGTGAGGACTGATGGAACGGTGAGGACTGATGGAACGGTGAGGACTGATGGGACGGTGAGGACTGATGGAACGGTGAGGACTGATGGGACGGTGAGGACTGATGGAACGGTGAGGACTGATGGGACGGTGAGGACTGATGGGACGGTGAGGACTGATGGAACGGTGAGGACTGATGGAACGGTGAGGACTGATGGAACGGTGAGGACTGATGGAACGGTGAGGACTGATGGAACGGTGAGGACTGATGGGACGGTGAGGACTGATGGAACGGTGAGGACTGATGGGAACGGTGAGGACTGATGGGACGGTGAGGACTGATGGAACGGTGAGGACTGATGGAACGGTGAGGACTGATGGAACGGTGAGGACTGATGGGACGGTGAGGACTGATGGAACGGTGAGGACTGATGGAACGGTGAGGACTGATGGAACGGTGAGGACTGATGGAACGGTGAGGACTGATGGGACGGTGAGGACTGATGGAACGGTGAGGACTGATGGAACGGTGAGGACTGATGGGACGGTGAGGACTGATGGAACGGTGAGGAATGATGGGACGGTGAGGACTGATGGGACGGTGAGGACTGATGGGACGGTGAGGACTGATGGGACGGTGAGGACTGATGGGACGGTGAGGACTGATGGGACGGTGAGGACTGATGGGACGGTGAGGACTGATGGGACGGTGAGGACTGATGGGACGGAGTGGACTGAAGGGGTGACGGTGAGGACTGATGGGACGGTGAGGACTGATGGAACGGTGAGGACTGATGGGACGGTGAGGACTGATGGGACGGTGAGGACTGATGGGACGGTGAGGACTGACGGTGAGGACTGATGGGACGGTGAGGACTGATGGGACGGTGAGGACTGATGGGACGGTGAGGACTGATGGAACGGTGAGGACTGATGGGACGGTGAGGACTGATGGGACGGTGAGGACTGATGGAACGGTGAGGACTGATGGGACGGTGAGGACTGATGGGACGGTGAGGACTGATGGGACGGTGAGGACTGATGGGACGGTGAGGACTGATGGGACGGTGAGGACTGATGGGACGGTGAGGACTGATGGAGGAGTGATGACGGTGAGCATGGGACGGTAGGAATGGAACGGTGAGGACTGATGGGACGGTGAGGACTGATGGGACGGTGAGGACTGATGGGACGGTGAGGACTGATGGAGGAGTTGAAGCATTAGGAAATAGTTAATTTTTTAGTTCGTGCCAAAAACGACGTATTAAGACACAGTATAATGTTTGTAAACATTAATAATAGTTATCTAAAGCATTTATAATGTGGTTTTAAAAGACGTCCGGGTTGTTTCATTGTCTGAAACGCTGTGTGGCGAAACGTTTCTTAAATAAAGCTCCCCATATGTTGGATGTTTCAGTCTTCAACACGTGTATAAACTTAAATTAACCTACCAAAAACTGAACCTTGGTAAGCAACAAGCTCCTGGGCTGACAGTGTGGGGGTCACCCTGGGTCACAACAAGCTCCTGGGCTGACAGTGTGGGGGTCACCCTGGGTCACAACAAGCTCCTGGGCTGACAGTTTGGTGGTCACCCTGGGTCACAACAAGCTCCTGAGCTGACAGTGTGGGGGTCACAACAAGCTCCTGGGCTGACAGTGTGGGGGTCACCCTGGGTCACAACAAGCTCCTGCGCTGACAGTGTGGGGGTCACCCTGGGTCACAACAAGCTCCTGGGCTGACAGTGTGGGGGTCACCCTGGGTCACAACAAGCTCCTGGGCTGACAGTGTGGGGGTCACCCTGGGTCACAACGAGCTCCTGGGCTGACAGTGTGGGGTCACCCTGGGTCACAACAAGCTCCTGGGCTGACAGTGTGGGGGTCACCCTGGGTCACAACAAGCTCCTGGGCTGACAGTGTGGGGGTCACCCTGGGTCACAACAAGCTCCTGGGCTGACAGTGTGGGGGTCACCCTGGGTCACAACGAGCTCCTGGGCTGACAGTGTGGGGTCACCCTGGGTCACAACGAGCTCCTGAGCTGACAGTGTGGGGGTCACCCTGGGTCACAACAAGCTCCTGGGCTGACAGTGTGGGGGTCACCCTGGGTCACAACAAGCTCCTGGGCTGACAGTGTGGGGGTCACCCTGGGTCACAACGAGCTCCTGGGCTGACAGTGTGGGGTCACCCTGGGTCACAACGAGCTCCTGGGCTGACAGTGTGGGGGTCACCCTGGGTCACAACAAGCTCCTGGGCTGACAGTGTGGGGGTCACCCTGGGTCACAACAAGCTCCTGGGCTGACAGTGTGGGGGTCACCCTGGGTCACAACAAGCTCCTGCGCTGACAGTGTGGGGGTCACCCTGGGTCACAACAAGCTCCTGGGCTGACAGTGTGGGGGTCACCCTGGGTCACAACAAGCTCCTGGGCTGACAGTGTGGGGGTCACCCGGGGTCACAACAAGCTCCTGGGCTGACAGTGTGGGGGTAACCCGGGGTCACAACAAGCTCCTGGGCTGACAGTGTGGGGGTAACCCGGGGTCACAACAAGCTCCTGGGCTGACAGTGTGGGGGTCACCCTGGGTCACAACAAGCTCCTGGGCTGACAGTGTGGGGGTAACCCGGGGTCACAACAAGCTCCTGGGCTGACAGTGTGGGGGTCACCCTGGGTCACATCAAGCTCCTGGGCTGACAGTGTGGGGGTCACCCTGGGTCACAACAAGCTCCTGGGCTGACAGTGTGGGGGTCACCCTGGGTCACAAGCTCCTGGGCTGACGGTGTGGGGGTCACCCTGGGTCACATCAAGCTCCTGGGCTGACAGTGTGGGGGTCACCCTGGGTCACAACAAGCTCCTGGGCTGACAGTGTGGGGGTCACCCTGGGTCACAACGAGCTCCTGGGCTGACAGTGTGGGGTCACCCTGGGTCACAACGAGCTCCTGGGCTGACAGTGTGGGGGTCACCCTGGGTCACAACAAGCTCCTGGGCTGACAGTGTGGGGGTCACCCTGGGTCACAAGCTCCTGGGCTGACAGTGTGTGGGTCACCCTGGGTCACAACAAGCTCCTGGGCTAACAGTGTGGGGGTCACCCTGGGTCACAACAAGCTCCTGGGCTGACAGTGTGGGGGTCACCCTGGGTCACAAGCTCCTGGGCTGACAGTGTGAGGGTCACCCTGGGTCACAACAAGCTCCTGGGCTGACAGTGTGGGGGTCACCCTGGGTCACAAGCTCCTGGGCTGACAGTGTGAGGGTCACCCTGGGTCACAACAAGCTCCTGGGCTAACAGTGTGGGGGTCACCCTGGGTCACAACAAGCTCCTGGGCTGACAGTGTGGGGGTCACCCTGGGTCACAAGCTCCTGGGCTGACAGTGTGAGGGTCACCCTGGGTCACAACAAGCTCCTGGGCTAACAGTGTGGGGGTCACCCTGGGTCACAGCCTCACTCGCTGCTCCTTCATAAACACACCTCAACAATCTAAGAACTCCAGCAAGAAAATACTCAAATTATGCAAATGTGGTGCCAAAGTTTTCCTGATAAGCGGCTCTGTTTTCAAACTGATATGGAAATCTCATTTCTGAAAATTTGCGACGAGTTATCTTTATGTAAACTGCGGTAATTAGTTCCCCGCTGGAGTAGGCCTACTTCGCTTATTTCTTTAGTAAATATATCTTCTGTTTACTTATAAGACAGTTTATTTCTAGCTATTTCTTTAGTAAATATATTTCTCATTTAATGTATATAATTTGGTCTGTCTCTATTTGTTTTATGGTAATTTTACTGGAGAAGATTCACTTTACTGGAAATGTTCGTCAGGAAGCGCACGCTGGAGTGTGTCCAGCAAGCACCGCGTTGCCAGACGTAATCCACTCTAGTTTTATTTTTTGCGCTGATGCTGAGTAATTATATGTGAATAGGCTTTAATATACATTAAACAAAACAAACTTAACCTAACCTAGTCTGACCTAACCCAACCGAAAATAACCTACCCTAGTCTAACCCAACCTAACCCAGCGTAATATAACCTAACCTAACCTAAGGTAATATAACCTAACCTAATCTAACGTAATATAACCTAACCTAACCTAACCTAGCGTAACATAACCTAACCTATCGTAACGTAACGTAACCTAACCTAACCTAACTTAACCTAACCTAACCTAACCTAACCTAACTAACGTAATATAACCTAACCTAACCTAGCGTAATATAACCTAATCTAACCTAACCTAACGTAATACAACCTAACCTAACCTAGCGTAATATAACCTAACCTAACCTAACCTAACCTAACGTAATATAACCTAACCTAACCTAGCGTAATATAACCTAACCTAACCTAACGTAATATAACTTAACCTAACCTAGCGTAATATAACCTAACCTAGCCTAACGTAATATAACCTAACCTAGCATAATATAACCTAACCTAACCTAACCTAGCGTAATATAACCTAACCTAACCTAACGTAATATAACCAAACCTAACCTAGCGTAATATAACCTAACCTAACCTAACGTAATATAACCTAACCTAACCTAGCGTAATATAACCTAACCTAGCCTAACGTAATATAACCTAACCTAACCTAGCATAATATAACCTAACCTAACCTAGCGTAATATAATCTAACCTAACCTAACGTAATATAACCTAACCTAACCTAGCGTAATATAACCTAACCTAACCTAAGGTAATATAGCCTAACCTAACCTAGCGTAATATAACCTAACCTAACCTAACGTAATATAACCTAACCTAACATAACGTAATATAACCTAACCTAACCTAACCTTACCTAACCTAACGTAATATAACCTAACCTAACCTAGCGTAATATAACCTAACGTAATATAACCTAACCTAACCTAGCGTAATATAACCTAACCTAACCTAACGTAATATAACCTAACCTAACATAACGTAATATAACCTAACCTAACCTAACCTTACCTAACCTAACGTAATATAACCTAACCTAACCTAGCGTAATATAACCTAACCTAACCTAACGTAATATAACCTAACCTAACCTAGCGTAATATAACCTAACCTAACCTAGCGTAATATAACCTAACCTAACCTAACTTAATATAACCTAACCTAACCTAGCGTAATATAACCTAACCTAACCTAGCGTAATATAACCTAACCTAACCTAACCTAACGTAATATAACCTAACCTAACCCAAGGTAATATAACCTAACCTAACCTAGCGTAATATAACCTAACCTAACCTAACGTAATATAACCTAACCTATCCTAACGTAATATAACCTAATCTAACCTAGCGTAATATAACCTAACCTAATGTAATATAACCTAACCTAACCTAACGTAATATAACCTAACCTAACCTAGCGTAATATAGCCTAACCTAACCTAACGTAATATAACCTAACCTGTCCTAACGTAATATAACCTAACCTAACCTAACGTAATATAACCTAACCTAACCTAGCGTAATATAACCTAACCTAACCTAACGTAATATAACCTAACCTAACCTAACGTAATATAACCTAACCTAACCTAGCGTAATATAACCTAACCTAGTCTAACTTAGCTTAACCTAGTCTAACCTAACCTAACCTAACCTAATATAACCTAACCTGACCCAACCTAACTTAAACTAAGCTAACATAATCTAATCCAACCATCTAAATTAATCTAATTGAACCTCAACTACCCTAACAACAACAAATTGTAGGAAGGGTAACATTGTTCCAACATTGCAAGCAGTGCCTAGAGGAGAGGAGCATGGCAAGATGGCGCATGAGAAGTTCCTCACAAAACTCCTAATCAACCAGGCTGTGATGTTTGGATTGTGACCCAACACCTGCCTGTCTATCCCGTCTACCATGACTGTGACCCAACACCTGCCTGTTTGTCCCGTCTACCATGGCTGTGATCCAACACCTGCCTGTCTTTCCCTGTCCTGACCAAGGCGATTCCCTCAATGCTGTCCACGTTCCTGACGGCTGACTGACTCCTGGAAGTATAACGGAGGGAAGGGAGGGTCGAACCACCGCCACTCCTTGAGCTGAATTACCCACGCGGGTTTATAGCCTCGTGAGATACCAACTTCCACCAATTTTCCAGAAGAATAAATAAGAAAACTCTGGAGTTACCACCATCATTTACTGCTTCGTCTCTTTCACCTTTCTCTTAGTCTCAGTATTTATAGTGCCCTTGTTTCAAACCCTTCTTCGGGCAGAGAGAATAAGAAGACGGATAAATAAATGGTATAAATGAAGAACGTTTCACTCATCGTGCCATTTGAAAGTGTCTGTGGGAAGAGACGCTGGTGGTCACAGGTGGTGGCCGTTGCTACACACAAGTGCACCTTGTAAAACAGTCTTGGTGGCTTAGCCGTGCAGCTGTATTCTCATTTTACACTGATAGTCGCTCATTACTTCTTTTCTTAACTACTGTCTGCAATAATCCTTCGTACAGCCTCGTAGATCAGGCCCTAATTCACCGGGAGGCCTGGTCATGGACCGGGCCGCTGGGGCATTGATCTCCAGAATATCCTCCATCTACACTCCAGGTAGACGCTGTGAGGGAATATGTAGAGAGGTGAGAGAGAAGAGTGAGTCCCTCATCTGGGCATCAGGAAGCACCTGTTTCATTACCTCACGTTGATAAAGTAGACATGCGCAACACCTGGTGATCTTTACTGTCGAAACGTTTCGCCACACAGTGGCTTCACCAGCCCAATGCGAAGAAGAAAGGCGAAAATCAGAAGGAGTTCGAATCCTGAAGCCACTCCGTGGCGAAGCATTTCCTCAGTGAAGATCCCCAGGTATTGCACATGTGTCTAATTTATCAACTTGTTGGTTCTCTGAACCATTTATCTTCACTCATAACGTTCCTCAGTAAACTTGATCTGTGACCTGCCTCGCCTTACGAAGCCGAAAATTGCGCCTCATAAATCTCTGCGTACCGTCCAACAAATGAATGTTGACTCTGTTGTCCAGGAGGACCGTGGAACACAGGAGGGGAGAGATAATGAAAGACTTACAGTCAAATAAGACTTACAGCTGTGAGGACTTCTTGTTTCTGGAGGCATCACCAGCTGTGTGAGGACCCCTAGAGACATCACCAGCTGTGTGAGGACCCCTAGAGACATCACCAGCTGTGTAAGAACCTCTTGTCCTGAAGACATCACCAGCTGTGTAAAACTTCGCACTGAAGACCTCACCAGCTGGGAGAAAGCAGCAGCAGGTGGCTCGCTCAAGGGACAACACCGCCTCACCTACGAAAAGGGTGACTCACTCACCTAACAAAGCCAGGCGAGCAGCATCCAGGCTTGCCAACACAGCTTTGTTAACGCCGCCACACACGTCTTATCAATCGTGAAAACATCCGGTATACATATTCCTGGACTAACGTTGAATAAAAGTTCACTGCAAGTCATTGGTACATGCAACTTGACTGTATATCTTGGAGGATCAACGCCCCCGCGGCCCGGTCCATGTACTGTAATCAGATGGTAATCTCCAGGTGACGACTTTAGAGAACAAAAAGGCACAATAC
>NC_091322.1:37159303-37174303 GCF_038502225.1 Cherax quadricarinatus | reverse complement strand
AAGTGGAGCATACTCAAGGTGTGAGCGTACTTGTGCTCTGTACAGGATCTGCAACCCTCTACTGTCAAGCAGATGCGAGATACGGCGAAGTGCTGTGTTTCCTGGCTGCCTTGTTTGCAAGATTTACAACATGGTTCTTCATGGTTAGTTTGGAGTCAAATTTCACCCCTCCCAAGGATATCAACTTCTTCTCCAGGTGCCAACATCGTCCCATTCATCCTTACTACTGCGCCAGCATTACCATCATGGTGCCTAGAGACGAACATCATTTGCGTTTTTTCAGGTGCAAATGTTACTTGCCATCTATTTCCCCAAGCTGATATAGCTCTCAGCTGGTGATTGATGTAGCTTAGAGCAGCTGGCATTTCTTCTCTCGGATAAGTGAATGTCAGTGTACAGTCGTCTGCATATGCATGTGATTCTGGGATGAGATGAAGAAGGTCGTTGAAGTAGACATTCCATAACAGTGGACCCAGCACACTTCCTTGTGGAACGCTTGCCCCAATAGGATGCCTTGCTGATTCCTGTTCCATTGAGGACTACACTTAGAGATCTACCATGAAGGTAATCACTGAGGAGACATAGCGTAGAGCCTGCAATTCCCAGTGCTTGAAGTTTTGCTAAGAGGCCCTGGTGCCACACCCTGGTCGAAAGCGCCAGCAATGTCCAGTGCTACCACACAGCTGACTTTGGATTCATCCAGTGACTGGTGCCACTTAGTGGAGAGGTTTAACAACAGATCAGCAGCAGAGTAACCTTTCCTGAAGCCATATTGACGATCACAAAGTAGTGAGTGGTAGTCAAAAAAAATCTGTCATTTGTCTTGAGATTATTGTCTCAAGGATCTACCAGTGATTGACAGGAGTGACACTGGTCTGTAGTTGCTGATTTCTGCTCTGCTCTTTCTTTTTGTGAACAGGGACTACATTTGCCTCTTTCCATGGAGAGGGCCATTTACACTGTACTAGGCAGTGCTGAAAGATGCGAGTTGAGAGGTGCTGCTAGCTGGTCTGCACATCTTCTCAACAATCTTGGGCTCAACTTGTCTGGGCCCACAGCCTTTCTTGGTCAAGTGATTTAAGAAGGAAATGCACCTCCTCCTGCCTTATTGTCACCACTGACAGTTTTGACACAGTTCTTGCAGCTAGCCAAGGAGGGTCCCTTTGCTGGATCAGGAACTTGCATTTTGGTAGCAAAGTGTTCAGCAAAGAGGTCCGCCTTCTCTTGACTACTAGTAGAGGTGGTCCCATCCTGTCGATTTAGAGGTGGAATAAGTTCATCAGGCAGATAACCTTGTCTGTCCTTGACCAGGGACCACCAGGTTTTGGAGCCTACCCTACCTGATGCTAACTTTCTTTAGTGTCCACCCCTCCCATTTAGTAATGGCCCTACTTTTGAACATCACCCATATGCCTCACAGGCTTGCATGTGCAAGTTCCTGTTATAGGTGGTAGGATGTCTCTATACTCGCCATGCTTTGTACTTAGCAGTAGCAGCCTCTCACAACGAAAGCCAAACCAAGGCTGATCTGTAGGCTTTTGGTCACATATTGCCGGTGAGGAATGTGTTCTTGTTGCAGATTAAGGATGTGTCCAGTGAAGGCTTTCACTTGGTTGTCAACATCCCCTGGAGAAGAGCATTCCAGTCGGTGGTGGCGAGCTCAGAGCAAAGGGCTGGCCAATTACCTCTTTCCCATAGCCAGGTTGTGCGTGTGGACTCTCACCTCGTTCTGTTGGGATCTTAAGTGTGGTAAAAACAGCCTTGTGGTCAGACGATCCAACGTAGCCGAGGGGTTGACAAGTGACTATGCCTTCTGCCAGATCACTCCACTACTGGGTCAAGGGAGGAGCCAGAGATATGAGTAGGGAAATCAACAAAGTTTCTCATGTCAAACACTGCAAGAAGGTCATCAAAGTCCCTCTGTATAAGGTGCTGGTTGAGGTCACCAACAATTATAATATGTTGACAGTTGTGTTGTAGCAGAAGGGAGTCAATATTTTCCATTAGGAAGTTGATAGGGTCTGCATGTTGCCACTGAGGTCTGTACATTGCACATGCTAGTACAGAGGTACTAGTGTTTATACAGAGCTTGAAGAACATCATTTCAAGATGTGTAGGGGTGGCAACATCTATGTGCTGGGCATGAACACTTTTAGAGAAGACACAGCAACACCACCTCCTTGCCCTTGCCTGTCTCTTCTCATCCATGAGGTGTAGCCAGCAATTCTTGCAAAATTTTCTGGAGTCCTGTCATCCAAAAATGTTTCAACAACAGCTATCATGTCGGGACGTCGAGTGTTCACAAAGCTATGTAGAGCTCTCCAACATTAGTAATGAAACCTCTAATGTTGGCCGACAGGATGCTGATAGACTGGCTCTCATGATGAAGTGGTCAGCTTGAGGTGGTGGGGTGTAGGGAATGTAAGGTGCCTGCCCTTGAGAGAGGTAGGGTACTGAGGCAGCTGCAGGGATGTAGGTCTGTGGTCTTGTGAGTAAGGCCCAATCCCACCTGATGGGCTGGGATAGGAGTAGCTAAGTGGGTGACGTGAGAGAGTTTCTTTACCAACCAGAGATCCTGCTGGTTTGTTCTGAGAACAGGTCTCTAAACAGGTGGCCCTGTCTGTCAAGTTCCTTTTTCTTCCGACACTGGTCCTCCTTATGTCCTTTCTTGTAGCAGTAGTTACACCTGGTATCTCGCAGGCAGTTGTTGGCAGAGTGCCCCTTCCGGTGACAGCGAGAGCACAGCCTAGGTGCCTGGGAGGGTGGACTAGGATTTGTTGTACCTCCTGTGTTTCTGCAGATTTGTCCTCGGATTCTGCCGCTGGAACTGTGTTAGTGGAGGGTGAGACGGCTGTAGATGTCTTCCTCCCACCACGTCCTCCTCCACGTCCTCTACCCCTGCCCTCTACCAGTTCTGACAGATGTGTCCCCTGCTGTTCGTACTTCGGCGTAGCAGGTGATCAGGTGCAGTGATAGTTCCCCTGATCACTAACTGCACCGTTCTCTGGTGGAGAAACTCCTGGCTCAGAGCTTGCTGTCGAAGCACTACTACCAGATTCTAGAATAGTATCGGCAGGTGTGCTGACAGGTGTAGGATCAGGGATGGTATGTGCACTGTCAAGTAGACTGGCAGTGGCTGAAGCAGAGATGTCAGGTGTAGGAGAATTAACAGATCCAAGGCTTCCCACGTTGCTGGGAAGAGGATTTGTTCCTCTGTGGTGGTCAGAGGAATTGTGTTAGAATTCCCAAAGGTAGTGTTTTGAACTCTGTCAGTCTGTGGGACCTTAGCGATGACAGAATTCCACCAGATGTTTACCCTGAGTTAAGCTCAGTGTGGACTTCCAGTCTTTGTCAATAGTGTCACCATCAGCTGAGCAACTTGCGTCACTTGATGTAGGCTTGCACTGGCCTTCTCAATAGCTTGTAGGTTATCTAATGATTTGAGGAGCTCATGAAGTGCTTCCCTGTGATGGATTATCTTAGCTGCAACTTTACAACACAGCCCAAGAGGGCAGTCTTGATCTTTGGACAGGAGTCCCTGAGGTAGGACTTCTGAACCTTCCTCCTGTAGCTCCAGGCTTGTATCCACATATACCACAGGATTATGGATATCCTTCTGTCTGTCTCTCTCTCTCTCTCTCTCTCTCTCTCTCTCACTACTCTCTCTCTCTCTCTGTCTCACTACCCTCTCTCTCTCTCTCTCTCTCTCTCTCTCTCTCTCTCTCTCTCTCTCTCTTCTATCTCTAACTCTCTCTCCTCTCTCTCTTCTCTCTAACTCACTACTCTCTCTCTCTCTCTCTCTCTCTCTCTCTCCCTCCTCTCTTCTCCTCTCTCTCTCTCTCTCTCTCTCTCTCTCTCTCTCTCTCTCTCTCTCTCTCTCTCTCTCTCTCTCTCACTCCTCTCTACTCTCTCTCTCTTCTCACTCACTCAGGGTTTGACAAGGCCTAAGGCATCCCTAGCTTTATTGACAGCTATTTACAGGTTAAGGATTCCTCAACTTTATTGGCAAGGCTTCCAAGAGCTGTTACCTACATCAGCTCATTTGAAAGCATTTTTGTTATGAGACATACAAGTAGGAACAGGATGAAGTTGGACCATCTGTGGGCCAGCATTTTCATTTGATCAACTGACGTTATCTCGTTGACATCATTATGCTGTACGAATGTGTTCCATACTCGAGTCATCCTGGGTATGTATGATCTCAGATGGAGTGATGTTCTGGAGAAGGGTACAGCCAGAGAAGTTGCTGCTTTGTCCCGTCTTGTGGCATAAAAGCTTGTTTCACGCTGTCCTCGAAGTGGATCCAAGTGTGGTATTTTGACAATATTGGCCTTGTACATAACAGTAAGGCCACCCACATCCCTCCTATGTTGAAGGCTCTGCTGAAATGACAGATCTATCCAGGATGGGTCCAGGCGAGAGATGAGACGTCTTGCTCTGCTTCTACTCTGTCAAGCAGTCGCAGATGAGAGGGGGGCAGGCAAACCAAGAAAGTGGAGCATACTCAAGGTGTGAGCGTACTTGTGCCTCGTACAGGATCTTGCAACCCCTACTGTCAAGCAGATGCGAGATACGGCGAAGTGCTGTAAGCTTTCCTGGCTGCCTTGTTTGCAAGATTTACAACATGGTTCTTCATGGTTAGTTTGGAGTCAAATTTCACCCCAAGGATATCAACTTCTTCTCCAGGTGCCAACATCGTCCCATTCATCCTTACTACTGCGCCAGCATTACCATCATGGTGCCTAGAGACGAACATCATTTGCGTTTTTTCAGGTGCAAATGTTACTTGCCATCTATTTCCCCAAGCTGATATAGCTCTAGCTGGTGATTGATGTAGCTTAGAGCAGCTGGCATTTCTTCTCTTGGATAAGTGAATGTCAGTGTACAGTCGTCTGCATATGCATGTGATTCTGGGATGAGATGAAGAAGGTCGTTGAAGTAGACATTCCATAACAGTGGACCCAGCACACTTCCTTGTGGAACGCTTGCCCCTCCAATAGGATGCCTTGCTGATTCCGTTCCATTGAGGACTACACTTAGAGATCTACCTATGAAGGTAATCACTGAGGAGACATAGCGTAGAGCCTGCAATTCCCAGTGCTTGAAGTTTTGCTAAGAGGCCCTGGTGCCACACCCGGTCGAAAGCGCCAGCAATGTCCAGTGCTACCACACAGCTGACTTTGGATTCATCCAGTGACTGGTGCCACTTAGTGGAGAGGTTTAACAACAGATCAGCAGCAGAGTAACCTTTCCTGAAGCCATATTGACGATCACAAAGTAGTGAGTGGTAGTCAAAAAATCTGTCATTTGTCTTGAGATTATTGTCTCAAGGATCTTACCAGTGATTGACAGGAGTGACACTGGTCTGTAGTTGCTGATTTCTGCTCTGCTCTTCTTTTTTGTGAACAGGGACTACATTTGCCTCTTTCCATGGAGAGGGCCATTTACACTGTACAGGCAGTGCTGAAAGATGCGAGTTAGGAGGTGCTGCTAGCTGGTCTGCACATCTTCTCAACAATCTTGGGCTCAACTTGTCTGGGCCCACAGCCTTTTCTTGGTCAATGATTTAAGAAGGAAATGCACCTCCTCCTGCCTTATTGTCACCACTGACAGTTTTGACACAGTTCTTGCAGCTAGCCAAGGAGGGTCCCTTTGCTGGATCAGGAACTTGCATTTTGGTAGCAAAGTGTTCAGCAAAGAGGTCCGCCTTCTCTTGACTACTAGTAGAGGTGGTCCCATCCTGTCGATTTAGAGGTGGAATAAGTTCATCAGGCAGATAACCTTGTCTGTCCTTGACCAGGGACCACCAGGTTTTGGAGCCTACCCTACCTGATGCTAACTTTCTTTTAGTGTCCACCTCCCCATTTAGTAATGGCCCACTTTTGAACATCACCATATGCCTACAGGCTTGCATGTCAAGTTCCTGTTATAGGTGGTAGGATGTCTCTTATACCTTCGCCATGCTTTGTACTTAGCAGTAGCAGCCTCTCTACAACGAAAGCCAAACCAAGGCTGATCTGTAGGCTTTGTCACATATTGCCGGTGAGGAATGTGTTCTTGTTGCAGATTAAGGATGTGTCCAGTGAAGGCTTTCACTTGGTTGTCAACATCCCCCTGGAGAAGAGCATTCCAGTCGGTGGTGGCGATCTCAGAGCAAAGGGCTGGCCAATTACCCCTTTCCCATAGCCAGGTTCTGTTGGGATCTTAAGTGTGGTAAAAACAGCCTTGTGGTCAGACGATCCAACGTAGCCGAGGGGTTGACAAGTGACTATGCCTTCTGCCAGATCACTCACTACTGGGTCAAGGGAGGAGCCAGAGATATGAGTAGGGAAATCAACAAAGTTTCTCATGTCAAACACTGCAAGAAGGTCATCAAAGTCCCTCTGTATAAGGTGCTGGTTGAGGTCACCAACAATTATAATATGTTGACAGTTGTGTTGTAGCAAAGGGAGTCAATATTTTCCATTAGGAAGTTGATAGGGTCTGCATGTTGCCACTGAGGTCTGTATATTGCACATGCTAGTACAGAGGTACTAGTGTTTATACAGAGCTTGAAGAACATCATTTCAAGATGTGTAGGGTGGCAACATCTATGTGCTGGGCATGAACACTTTTAGAGAAGCACACAGCAACACCACCTCCTTGCCCTTGCCTGTCTCTTCTCATCCATGAGGTGTAGCCAGCAATTCTTGCAAAATTTTCTGGAGTCCTGTCATCCAAAAAATGTTTCAACAACAGCTATCATGTCGGGACGTCGAGTGTTCACAAAGTTATGTGAGCTTCTCCAACATTAGTAATGAAACCTCTAATGTTGGCCGACAGGATGCTGATAGACTGGCTCCTCATGATGAAGTGGTCAGCTTGAGGTGGTGGGTGTAGGGAATGTAAGGTGCCTGCCCTTGAGAGAGGTAGGGTACTGAGGCAGCTGCAGGGATGTAGGTCTGTGGTCTTGTATAAGGCCCAATCCCACCTGATGGGCTGGGATAGGAGTAGCTAAGTGGGTGACGTGAGAGTGTTTACCAATTCAGAGATCCTGCTGGTTTGTTCTGAGAACAGGTCTCAAACAGGTGGCTCTCTCTCTCTCTCTCTCTCTCTCCCTCTCTCTCTCTCTCTCTCTCTCTCTCTCTCTCTCTCTCTCACTACTCTCTCTCTCTCTCTCTCTCTCTCTCCTCACTACTCTCTCCTCTCTCTCTCTCTCTCTCTCTCTCTCTCTCTCTCTCTCTCTCTCTCTAGCCTCTCTCTACACAGGGTTTGACAAGGTTAAGGATCCCTAGCTTTATTGACAGCCATTTACAGGTTAAGGATTCCTAACTTTATTGGCAAGCTAAGAGCTGTTACCTACATCAGCTCATTTGAAAGCATTTTTGTTATGAGACATACAAGTAGGGAACAGGATGAAGTTGAGCCATCTGTGGGCCAGCATTTTCATTTGATCAACTGACGTTATCTCGTTGACATCATTATGCTGTACGAATGTGTTCCATACTCGAGTCATCCTGGGTATGTATGATCTCAGATGGAGTGATGTTCTGAGAAGGGTACAGCCAGAGTGAAGTTGCTGCTTTCTGCCCGTCTTGTGGCATAAAAGCTTGTTTCACGCTGTCCTCGAAGTGGATCCAAGTGTGGTATTTGACAATATTGGCCTTGTACATAACGTAAGGCCACCCACATCCCTCCTATGTTGAAGGCTCTGCTGAAATGACAGATCTATCCAGGATGGGTCCAGGCGAGATGAGACGTCTTGCTCTGTTCTCTACTCTGTCAAGCAGTCGCAGATGAGAGGGGGCAGGCAAACCAAGAAAGTGGAGCATACAAGGTGTGAGCGTACTTGTGCCTCGTACAGGATCTTGCAACCCCTACTGTCAAGCAGATGCGAGATACGGCGAAGTGCTGTAAGCTTCCTGGCTGCCTTGTTTGCAAGATTTACAACATGGTTCTTCATGGTTAGTTTGGAGTCAAATTTCACCCCAAGGATATCAACTTCTTCCAGGTGCCAACATCGTCCCATTCATCCTTACTACTGCGCCAGCATTACCATCATGGTGTCTAGAGACGAACATCATTTGCGTTTTTTCAGGTGCAAATGTTACTTGCCATCTATTTCCCCTGCTGATATAGCTCTCAGCTGGTGATTGATGTAGCTTAGAGCAGCTGGCATTTCTTCTCTTGGATAAGTGAATGTCAGTGTACAGTCGTCTGCATATGCATGTGATTCTGGGATGAGATGAAGAAGGTCGTTGAAGTAGACGTTCCATAACAGTGGACCCAGCACACTTCCTTCTGGAACGCTTGCCCCAATAGGATGCCTTGCTGATTCCGTTCCATTGAGGACTACACTTAGAGATCTACCATGAAGGTAATCACTGAGGAGACATAGCGTAGAGCCTGCAATTCCCAGTGCTTGAAGTTTTGCTAAGAGGCCCTGGTGCCACACCCGGTCGAAAGCGCCAGCAATGTCCAGTGCTACCACACAGCTGACTTTGGATTCATCCAGTGACTGGTGCCACTTAGTGGAGAGGTTTAACAACAGATCAGCAGCAGAGTAACCTTTCCTGAAGCCATATTGACGATCACAAAGTAGTGAGTGGTAGTCAAAAAAATCTGTCATTTGTCTTGAGATTATTGTCTCAAGGATCTTACCAGTGATTGACAGGAGGACACTGGTCTGTAGTTGCTGATTTCTGCTCTGCTCTTTCTTTTTGTGAACAGGGACTACATTTGCCTCTCACTACTCTCTCTGTCTCACTACCCCCTCTCTCTCTCTCTCTCTCTCTCTCTCTCTCACCATCTCTCTCTCTGTCTACTACTCTCTCTCCCTTCCCCCTCTCTCTCACTACTCTCTCTCTCACTACTCTCTCTTTCACTCCCCCTCTCTCTCACTACTCACTCTCTCACTACTCTCTCTCTCTGTCTCACTACCCTCTCTCTCTACTGTCTCACTACCCTCTCTCTCTCTCTCTCTCTCTCTCTCTCTCTCTCTCTCTCTCTCTCTCTCACTACTCTCTCTGTCTCACTACCCTCTCCCCTCCTTTTCCCTTCACTTCCCCTTCTTCCCAATCCCTCTCCTCCCATTCCCCCCCTCCTTCTCATCCCATTTCCCTCCCTTTCCCCAATCCCACTCTTATGTTCTCTTCCCCTCCCCCTCTCCCCTCTCTTCCCCTCCCTCTCTCCCATCGTGGGTCGTATCCTTGGCAACCTTCACGAAATATTCCGATAAAAGAACCCTTGCCGATATTCCTAAATAGAAAAATAAATACAAGGTTTTATTTTACGCTTAAAGAATATTCTCATCGGAATATTGAACCTTGAGAGATATTGAACCTCGGGGAAATATTGAACCTCGGGGAAATATTGAACCTTGGGGAAATATTGAACCTTGGGGAAATATTGAACCTCGGGGAAATATTGAACCTTGGGGAAATATTGAACCTTGGGGAAATATTGAACCTTGGGGAAATATTGAACCTTGGGGAAATATTGAACCTATGGGGAAATATTGAACCTTGGGGAAATATTGAACCTTGGGGAAATATTGAACCTTGAGAGATATTGAACCTCGGGGAAATATTGAACCTCGGGGAAATATTGAACCTTGGGGAAATATTGAACCTTGGGGAAATATTGAACCTTGGGGAAATATTGAACCTTGGGGAAATATTGAACCTCGGGGAAATATTGAACCTTGGGGAAATATTGAACCTTGGGGAAATATTGAACCTTGGGGAAATATTGAACCTTGGGGAAATATTGAACCTTGGGGAAATATTGAACCTCGGGGAAATATTGAACCTTGGGGAAATATTGAATCTTGGGGAAATATTGAACCTTGGGGAAATATTGAATCTTGGGGAAATATTGAACCTCGGGGAAATATTGAACCTTGGGGAAATATTGAACCTTGGGGAAATATTGAACCTTGGGGAAATATTGAACCTCGGGGAAATATTGAACCTTGGGGAAATATTGAACCTTGGGGAAATATTGAACCTTGGGGAAATATTGAACCTTGGGGAAATATTGAACCTTGGGGAAATATTGAACCTCGGGGAAATATTGAACCTTGGGGAAATATTGAATCTTGGGGAAATATTGAACCTTGGGGAAATATTGAACCTTGGGGAAATATTGAACCTTGGGGAAATATTGAACCTTGGGGAAATATTGAACCTTGGGGAAATATTGAACCGTGGGGAAATATTGAACCTTGGAGAAATATTGAACCTTGGGGAAATATTGAACCTTGGGGAAATATTGAACCTTGGGGAAATATTGAACCTTGGGGAAATATTGAACCTCGGGGAAATATTGAACCTTGGGGAAATATTGAATCTTGGGGAAATATTGAACCTTGGGGAAATATTGAACCTTGGGGAAATATTGAACCTTGGGGAAATATTGAACCTTGGGGAAATATTGAACCTTGGGGAAATATTGAACCTTGGGGAAATATTGAACCTTAAGGGAAATATTGAACCTTGGGGAAATATTGAACCTCGGGGAAATATTGAACCTTGGGGAAATATTGAATCTTGGGGAAATATTGAACCTTGGGGAAATATTGAACCTTGGGGAAATATTGAACCTTGGGGAAATATTGAACCTTGGGGAAATATTGAACCTTGGGGAAATATTGAACCGTGGGGAAATATTGAACCTTGGGGAAATATTGAACCTCGGGGAAATATTGAACCTCTGGGAAATATTGAACCTCGGAGAAATATTGAACCTTGGGGAAATATTGAACCTTGGGGAAATATTGAACCTTGGAGAAATATTGAATCTTGGGGAAATATTGAACCTTGGAGAAATATTGAATCTTGGGGAAATATTGAACCTTGGGGAAATATTGAATCTTGGGGAAATATTGAACCTTGGAGAAATATTGAATCTTGGGGAAATATTGAACCTTGGGGAAATATTGAACCTTGGAGAAATATTGAATCTTGGGGAAATATTGAACCTTGGAGAAATATTGAATCTTGGGGAAATATTGAACCTTGGGGAAATATTGAATCTTGGGGAAATATTGAACCTTGGAGAAATATTGAATCTTGGGGAAATATTGAACCTTGGGGAAATATTGAATCGTGGGGAAATATTGAACCTTGGGAAAATATTGAACCTTGGGGAAATATTGAACCTTGAAGAAATATTGAACCTTGGGGAAATATTGAACCTTGGGGAGATATTGAACCTTGGGGAGATGTTAAACCTTTGGAAATATTAAACCTTTGGGAATAACTGAACCTTCGGGAAATATTGAATCTTGGAGAAATATTGAATCTTGGGAAATACCGAACCTTGGGAAATATTGAACCTTGGTGAAATATTGAACCTTGGTGAAATATTGAACCTTGGTGAAATATTGAACCTTGGAGGAAATACTGAATCTTGAGGAAATATTAAACCTTAGGGAATATTGAACTTTGTTGAAATATTGAACCTTGGGAAATACTGAATTTTGGGGAAATATTGAAACTTACTGAATATTGAACTTTGGCAATATACTGAACCTTGAGATATATTGAACCTTGAGGGAATTTTGATTTTTGTGGAAATACTGAACCTTGGGGAAATATTGAACCATGGGAAATATTGAACCTTGGGAAATATTGTACCTTAGGGAATATTAAACTTTTGGGAAGTATTGAACCTTGCGAAAAACTGAACCTTGGGGAAACATTGAACCTTGGGGAAATACTGAACCTTGGGAAATATCGAACCTTGGGGAAATATTGAACCTCCCAGCACCGAAACATCACCTCCACAGCACCAAAACATCACCTCCACAGCACCAAAACATCACTTCCACAGCACCAAAACATCTCCACAGCACCGAAACATCTCCCCAGACGCAGCATCCGAGGGCAGATCCATCCATATGAAGAGAGCCAGCCTCCCCAAGGATGCTGTATTAGCCGCATGCGACCAACACAACAAGCTAGCGGCAGGTGCCGAGAGGCCGCACCTTCTCTCACACTTGCGGCAGCTCCAAGGCCGCAAGGAGAGGAAATTGAAAACGGTCTGCCAAACCTATTTTCTGGCCCCGGGATTGATTGATGTGATAGTTGAATTTCAGTATCATGGCTGAGCTGAGAAAAACCTCCAGAGGAGAGATGGAAGAAAACTCTTGTTAATTCCCAGCTGAGATGTGTCTCTTGTCTCTCCTTACTAACACTGGAGATATTGATAGTGTTAGTATTATTATTATTATTATTATTATTATTATTATTATTATTGTTGTTGTTGTTTTGGTTATTATTGTTTATTTATAATGTGTCACATTATTTGTGTTGCGTCACGCACCACATCACCGTTGCGTCACACACCGCCTCAACGTTACGTTACAACACCTGACCATTGTTATCAACACCACGGGATTAGCACTACAATTACCTAAGGGGTAATTATTTTTCATTTTATAACAAAAAAAACAGTTTTAAGCTAGCGTCTTAATCGAAATTGCCCGGACAACAAAATTTTGACTTGGGATAAATAACAAAAAGGCACAATACCCTGACGAACAATACACAAATAACCCGGACATAGGAGAGAGGAGCTTACGACGACGTTACAGTCCGACTTGGACCATTTACAAAGTCACACTAACAGACAGGAGAGAAGGAAGGAGTATATATATATATATGCCAGAAGACAATGACGGGAGCAAGAGAGATAGTAGGAAAGAAAGTAGAGAGGTAGTAGTAGTAGTAGTAGTAGTAGTAGTAGTAGTAGTAGTAGTAGTAGTAGTAGTAGTAGTAGTAGTAGTAGTAGTAGTAGTAGTAGTAGTAGTAGCGGAGTCGGTCAAAGACCAAGAAAGAGGAGCACTGCAGGAGAGCTAGGGGCCCACCAAGAGGAGCACTGAAGGAGAGCTAGGGGCCCACCAAGAGGAGCACTGCAGGAGAGCTAGGGGCCCACAAAGGGTAAGAACAAAAACACGGGGATGGGGGTAAAATAAAGGAACAAATACCCAAGGCAGAAGAAAGAAAGCCCAAAGAAGAAAGAGGAAAAAAGAAAAGTGGAAGAGGGAGAAGGGGAGAAAAGAATCAGGTTAAGTCACGGGTATTCTGAAGTTTGAAGCATTTTACAAGCTGAACATCAAAATTGTATACAATACTGACAGGTTGGTAGGTAAGACACATAGGCAACAGTTAGGCAACTTTATTCCGAAACGTTTCGCCTACACAGTAGGCTTCTTCAGTCGAATACAGAAAGTAGGCAGGAACAGTAGAGATGTGAAGACGATGTAATCAGTCCATCACCCTTGAAGTCGTAGAATTTGAGGTTGTCAGTCCCTCAGACTGGAGAGGTTCAGTTCCATAGTCAGGAACTGAACTGCTCCAGGCCGAGGGACTGACAACCTCAAATTCTACGACTTCAAGGGTGATGGACTGATTACATCGTCTTCACATCTCTACTGTTCCTGCCTACTTTCTGTATTCGACTGAAGAAGCCTACTGTGTAGGCGAAACGTTTCGGAATAAAGTTGCCTAACTGTTGCCTACGTGTCTTACCTACCATTTTACAATGTAATGAGAAAGGAAGGCATCTACAGGGACGAAGCCACGACTGAGATTCACACACGGAGAGTTGTGTATAAGGGAGGATTCATCCAGACGGCGACTGTGAAAGTTAGACATAGGGTAGACAGTTTTAGCAGAAGACCAGTCAGTAGGATGACTGTGATCTCTGATATGACAGAGAAGATCACTGTTGGTGCCGGCGAGCCTAACACTGCTTTCGTGCTCCCCGAGTCTGTCAGAAAGAGATCGGCCAGTTTCTCCAAAGTACTGAAGAGGACAAGAGGAGCAGGATATACAGTAGACACCAGGAGAATCTGTAGAGGGAAGAGAGGTGTGAACTAGACTGGGATGTTAATTTATGAGTTTTGGGGGAGGCTGTCTCATACACAAGAATTATTATTATTATTATTGTTATTATTATTATTAGTAGTAGTAGTAATAGTAGTAGTTGTGCATCCAGGAAATAAAATAATGATAAAAATAATAATATAATAACAACAATAATAACAATAATCGTAATAATAATAACAATAATAATAACACTAAAAAGTAAGGTTGGGTCTATGGAGGAGGTGGTGAATCATAAAATTAACAAGGGGGGGGAAAGGTGAGTGGCGCACTGAGGAGTCTGTGGAGACAGAATTTTACCCATCAAAGCAAAGAGGGGAATGTATGAGAGTATAGTTATACCAACACTCTTGTATGGGCGTGAGGCATGGGTTGTGAATGTTGCAACAAGGAGAAGGCTGGAGGCAGTGGAGATGTCGTGTCTGAGGGCAATGTGTGGTGTGAATATAATGCAGAGAATCCGTAGTTTCGAGATTAGAAGGAGGTGCCGGATTACCATAGCTATTATCCAGAGTGCTGAGGAGGGGTTGTTGAGATGGTCTGGACATGTAGAGGGGATGGAACAAAATAGAATGACTTCGAGAGTGTATAAATCTGTAGTAGAAGGAAGGTGGGGTAGGGGTCGGCCTAGAAAAGTTTGGAGGGAGGGGGTAAAGGAGGTTTTGTGTGCGAGGGGCTTGGACTTCCAGCAAGCTTGCGTGAACGTGTTAGGAACGAATGGAGACAAATTGTTTATAGGACTTGACGTGCTGTTGGAGTGTGAGCAAAGTAACATTTATGAAGGGGTTCAGGGAAACCGGCAGGCCGGACTTGAGTCCTGGAGATGGGAAGTACAGTGCCTGCACTCTGAAGGAGGGGTGTTAATGTTGCAGTTTAAAAACTGTAGTGTAAAGCACCCTTCTGGCAAGACAGTGATGGAGTGAATGATGGTGAAAGTTTTTCTTTTTCGGGCCACCCTGCCTTGGTGGGAGACGGCCCATGTGTTAATAATGTAAAAATAATAATAATAATGTTAATAATAATAATAATAATGTTAATAATAATAATAATAATAATAATAATAATAATAATAATAATAATAATAATAATAATAATAATAATAATAATAATAATCTAATGACAACAATAA
>NC_091322.1:37101803-37154303 GCF_038502225.1 Cherax quadricarinatus | reverse complement strand
CCTGGCTCATGGGGAAAGAATGCATCTAAGTTCCTTAAGGAGCTAGGAAAAAGACTAATCAGGGCAGCTAGTTTTCTGTTCCAGCGACTCAACGCTGCTGTTCAGAGGGGTAATGCCTGCTGTATTTTGGGCACGCGCCCCAGTTCTGAAGAGCTGGATAAGATTTTTTCATTATAATCAGTGACAAACACGTAACAACATGTACTAGACATGTATCTCTCACATCTCATGTACTGTATATTCCATCTTTATATCAACAATGTATGTATGTATGTATGCTGAATCACTCTCTTCTGTCTGTTATATACTAATGGTTATAATCATAACCATAATTTTTTAAGAGGTGGAGGGGTAAGCCAGCGGAAGGCCTCGGTCACATGACTAAAAGCTCTAGCTGTGGGTCATCATATGACTGAGACCCCGAGTCCGGGAAGTAACACTTGTCCTGTTTCCTGACAAACATTATACCTACCTACCTACCTACCTACCTACCTACATCCCTACCCACCCACCCACCCACCCACCCACCTACCTACCTACCTACCTACCTACCTACCTACCTACCCTACCTACCTACCTACCTACCTACCTACCTACCTACCTACCTACCTACCCACCAACCTACCTACCTACCCACCCACCTACCTACCTACCTACCTACCTACCTACCTACCTACCTACCTACCTACCTACCTACCTACCTACCCACCCACCCACCTACCTACCTACCTACCTACCTACCTACCTACCTACCTACGTACCTACCTACCCACCCACCGACCGACCCACCTACCTACCTACCTACCCACCCACCTACCTACCTACCTACCTACCTACCTACCTACCTACCTACCTACCTACCTACCTACCTACCTACCTACCTACCTACCTACCTACCTACCTCCCTCCCTACCTACCTCCACCTACCCACCCACCCGCCCACCTACCTACCTACCTACCTACCTACCTACCTACCTACCTACCTACCTCCCTCCCTACCCACCCACCCACCCACCCGCCCACCTACCTACCTACCTACCTACCTACCTACCTACCTACCTACCTACCTGCCTACCTACCTACCTACTCTCTTCCGTCAGTGTGACTGTATGGTCCAAGTCGGACCGGAACGTCGCATAAGCTCATTTCCCCTATATCCTGGTTGTGTATATACAGTCGTTCGTTACAATATAAACCAAGTTTATACACCGAGGGTTTAGTGTAAATCTTAAAAGATTTAAAATATTCTTGATCTGAGGTGAAGAGATAACATGCAGCTTTGTGACGCTCTTAGAAGCTGAAAGCTTTAAGCTTAATTAACCCAGACACTTTGTGAATATTCTGATGAGTATACCACTCTTGATGGGTGTACACTGAGAGTAGTGCACACTGTACAGTATACCTTAGTATATCTCAGTATACTTTAGTATGTCTCAGTATATCTGAAGAGGTGATATGCAGCCTTAATTAATGACCCCTTGTATAGTCGATAGGTTTTAAACCCCACTACCTAATCAACCCCACCCCCACCCCGTCTATCCCACAGCCTCCCTCCCCCTCTCTACCCCCACGCCTCCCTCCCCCTCTCTACTCTAACGCCTCTCTCCCCTTTCTACCCTCACGCCTCCCTCCCCTTTCTACTTCCTTCCCTCTCCAACGCCTCCCTCCCCCACTACCCCCACGCCTCCCCCTCTTTTTCCCCAACGCCTCCCTCCCCGTCTACCCCCCACGCCTCCCACTATCTACCCAAACATCTCCCTCCCTTCTCTACCCCCACGCCTCCCTCCCCTTTTTACCCCCACGCCTCCCTCCCCTTTTTACCCCCACGCCTCCCTCCTCTCTCTACCCCCACGCTTCTCTCCCCTTCTGCCCCTCAACTCCTTCCTACTTCTCTCCCCTCCCCCCCACCCCCACTCCCCACCACTACTGTACCACTGCTGTACCACTACTGTACCACTGCTGGACCACTGACCACTACCACTGCACCACTTGCCACTGTACCACTGCTACTGTACCACTGCTGCTGTACTGCTGGAGACCACTACCACTATTAGACTGTACTGCTACCACTACTGTACCACTGCTAGTACCACTGCTGTACCACTACTGTATACTGTACCACTTGCCACTGCTAGACCACTGCTGGACCACTGCTAGACCACTACTGTACCACTGCTGGACCACTACTGTACCATTGCTGGACCACTGCTTAGCCACTGCTGTACCACTGCTGGACCACTGCTGGACCACTGCTGTACCACTACTGTACCACTGCTAGACAACTGCTTAACCACTGCTGTACCACTACTGTACCACTGCTGGACCACTGTTAGGCCACTACTGTACCACTGCTGTACCACTACTGTACCACTGCTGGACCACTGTTAGGCCACTACTGTACCACTGCTGTACCACTACTGTACTACTGCTAGACCACTACTGTACCATTGCTGGACCACTGCTGCACCACTGCTGGACAACTACTGGACCACTGTTGAACCACTGCTGTACCACTGTTGTACCATTGATCTACTACTGCTGTACCACTGCTAGACCACTGCGAGACCACTTCTGGGCCCCTGCTGAACCACTGCTGTGCCACTGCTGGACCATTGCTGTACTACTGCTGGACCACTGCTGGACCACTGTTGGACCACTGCTGGACCACTGCTGGACCACTGCTGAACCACTGCTGGACCACTGCTAGACCACTGCTGGACCACTTCTGAACCACTGCTGAACCACTGCTGTAGCACTGCTGGACCATTGCTGTACTACTGCTGTACCACTGCTGGACCACTGCTGGACCACTGCTGGACCACTGCTGTACTACAGCTGTACCACCGCTGTACTACAGCTGTACCACCGCTGTGCCACTGTCTGACCAACGTTGTTCTACCGCTGGACCAACGCTGTACCACCGTCGGACCACCGTTATACTACCGCTGGACCAACGCTGTACCACCGTCGGACCACCGTTATACTACCGCTGGACCACCGCTGTACCACCGTCGGATCACCGTTGTACTACCGTTGGACCAACGCTGGACCACCGCTGTACCACCGTCGGATCACCGTTGTACTACCGCTGGACTACCGCTGGACCACCGTTGTACCACCGTCGGATCACCGTTGTACTACCGTTGGACCAACGCTGTACCATCGTCGAACCACCGTTGTACTACCGCTGGACTAACGCTGGACCACCGCTGTACCACCGTCGGATCACCGTTGTACTACCGTTGGGCCAACGCTGGACCACCGCTGTACCACCGTCGGATCACCGTTGTACTACCGTTGGACCAACGCTGGACCACCGTTGTACCACCGTCGGATCACCGTTGTACTACCGTTGGACCAACGCTGTACCATCGTCGGACCACCGTTGTACTACCGCTGGACTAACGCTGGACCACCGCTGTACCACCGTCGGATCACCGTTGTACTACCGTTGGACCAACGCTGGACCACCGTTGTACCACCGTCGGATCACCGTTGTACTACCGTTGGACCAACGCTGTACCATCGTCGGACCACCGTTGTACTACCGCTGAACCAACGCTGTACCATCGTCGGATCACCGTTGTACTACCGTTGGACCAACGCTGCACCATCGTCGGACCACCGTTGTACTACCTTTGAACCAACGCTGGACCACCGCTGTACCACCGTCGGACCACCGTTGCACTACCGCTGGACCAACGCTGTACCATCGTCGGACCACCGTTGCACTACCGCTGGACCATCGTCGGATCACCGTTGTACTACCGTTGGACCAACGCTGTACCACCGTCGGATCACCGTTGTACTACCGCTGGACCAACGCTGGACCACCGTCGGATCACCGTTGTACTACCTCTGAACCAACGCTGGACCACCGCTGTACCACCGTCGGACCACCGTTGCACTACCGCTGGACCAACGCTGGACCACCGCTGTACCACCGTCGGACCACCGTTGCACTACCGCTGGACCAACGCTGGACCACCGCTGTACCACCGTCGGACCACCGTTGTACTACCGTTGGACCAACGCTGTACCATCGTCGGATCACCGTTGTACTACCGTTGGACCACCGTTGTACTACCGTTGGACCAACGCTGTACCATCGTCGGATCACCGTTGTACTACCGTTGGATCACCGTTGTACTACCGTTGGACCACCGTTGTACTACCGTTGGACCAACGCTGTACCATCGTCGGATCACCGTTGTACTACCGTCGGATCACCGTTGTACTACCGTTGGACCACCGTTGTACTACCGTTGGACCAACGCTGTACCATCGTCGGATCACCGTTGTACTACCGTTGGATCACCGTTGTACTACCGTCGGATCACCGTTGTACTACCGTCGGATCACCGTTGTACTACTGTCGGATCACCGTTGCACTACCGTCGGATCACCGTTGTACTACCGTCGGATCACCGTTGTACTACTGTCGGATCACCGTTGTACTACCGTCGGATCACCGTTGTACTACCGTCGGATCACCGTTGTACTACCGTCGGATCACCGTTGTACTACCGTCGGATCACCGTTGTACTACTGTCGGATCACCGTTGTACTACCGTCGGATCACCGTTGTACTACTGTCGGATCACCGTTGTACTACCGTTGGACCACCGTTGTACTACCGCTGGACCAACGCTGGACCACCGGCTCCAGGTTCCCCTCACGTCGGCTCTAGGCCTCTTTTAAAACAAATATTAAAGAAATTTTATTATTTTTTTTTTTTTGCTTTTTAAGAAAATTACTATTTGCACAATTTTTAAATTTTCTTAAAAAAAAATAAAAAATATATTTATAATTTTTTGTTTTTTTTAGTTTTTTCCTTATAAAATATTCTTAAAGGACCTAACCAGGATAAAATCCAAGCACCACGAGGCAGTCAACGCGGGGGTTTACACTATACCTTGTGGAGGCTGCGACAAGATTTACGTAGGTGAAACAAGAAGAAACCTCGACACCCGCCTCAATGAACACATTTATGCATGTAAGAATGATAACTTGAACACATTTATGCATGTAAGAATGATAACTTGAACAACGTCTGTGTACAACACCGGAATTCCACCAATCATCTCAGGAAATTCAGGGACGCCCAATTAGTGATCAAAGAAACTAATTTCCGCAGACGCAAGTGCCTCGAATCATCACTAATCGCTGTTTCTAATACAATTAAACAAAACACCTCTGAAGTCTTAGCAAGAATCCTCCTGAAAACAGTAAACTCTGCCATCACATAGTCAGAGGATGAACTTTGAAACAGGCCTTTTCTAATCCAGCCTCCAACAGAAATATTTGTCTAACCTGTTTTTATGTTACCCAAGTAATAGCTTTTATATCCTTTTACTCATGTGTAAGTTAATTGTTCTACCATATTGTATTACTACTACTACTACTGTTAGGTAAGACACATATGCAACAGTTAGGTATCTTTATTTCGAAACGTTTCGCCTACACAGTAGGCTTCTTCAGTCGAGTACAGAAAAGTTGAGGGGGATCTGACCTCTCAACATCTACATTCTTACCTCTACTAGTGACCTACGTCTCACCTCCTGGCGCTATGTAAGGCTCCATCCTGTCACTTCATCTCCATATTGTTTCATTCTATGGAACAATGCTCTTCTCCAGACTGAGGGACTGACCACCTCAAAACTTTAAGGGTGATGGACTGATTACATCGTCTTCAAGTATCTTCTGCTTTTATCAACTTTTCTGTACTCGACTGAAGAAGCCTACTGTGTAGGCGAAACGTTTCGAAATAAAGATACCTAACTGTTGCATATGTGTCTTACCTAACAACCTGTCGGTATTTTATACCATTTTATTGTTCACTACTACTACTTCAACTTAAATCATTACTAACACTACTACCACTAGCATTGCACCTCACTCTAAGCCTATATATACCCTCTGTGTCCATTTATTGTTTGCAACGGCTTGACAAAGCTCCTAGAGAGCGAAACGTTGCCACAATATAATGTCACATTAGTTGCACTTGTGTCCTTTTACTTTACGTAGTCTGTACTGTTGAGGACGACCACTCCTCCTCCTTTGTCCGCTGGAATCGGCAGCGCCCCACACAGCCTCGCAGGAGTTTTGGCGAAATATTTATCTGAACTCCTGAGTACAATTAGTCAGGGTCACCTGAAGCATTCCAGTGGCCTCCTTAACCGTGTCAGGGATGAAATTAAGACACATGTGCAACATCTGGGTATCTTTATTGTAGACGTTTCGCCATCCAGTGGCTTTATCAATACAAATTCTAGAACATAGCTTGAAGACAGTAGGACTATATACAGAAGATGAGGTAATCAGTCCCTCAACCTAGGAGTAGGTGCGAAGAGCACCATAGTCGTGGAGATTCTGAAGCAGAAGCAAGGAGCCTGGCGCTTATATAGTAACGTCAGGTGTAGCAGACGAAGGCATAGTCACTGGTAGGCGGGATTCCCCAGTGGAAGTAGGTCCTTCCCAAAGAGATGGGTTAGTTGTAGTAGTAGTTGCAACATCATGGAATCTTGATTCTGAGGACATGTACATAACCTTCACGACTACAACTACTACTACAACTAACCCATCTCTTTGGGAAGGACCTACTTCCACCGGGGAATCCCGCCCACCAGTGACTATGCCCTCGTCTGCTACACCTGACGTTACTATATAAGCGCCAGGCTCCTCGCTTCTGCTTCAGAATCTCCACGACTACGGTGCTCTTCGCACCTACTCCAAGGTTGAGGGACTGATTACCTCATCTTCTGTATATAGTCCTACTGTCTTCAAGCTATGTCCTAGAATTTGTATTGATAAAGCCACTGGATGGCGAAACGTCTACAATAAAGATACCCAGATGTTGCACATGTGTCTTAATTTCATCTTGTCGGTATTATATACCATTCTTGCACAACGTGTCAGGGATCTCGACATGAGTGATAAGAAGCTTGCAAGTTTCCACGTGACTGCCTTATTCACCAATGTCCCAGTTAACCAAGCCATTGATCTTCGCAGGGTGATTAACGGTGATACAGAGTTACCTGTACCTCGCCAAGGTTTTGTGAGCCTTGTCGAACTTTGTGTTCGTTATAACTGTTTTAGTGTAAAGTAAGAGGACACAAGTGCAACTAATGTGACATTTTATTGTGGCAATGTTTCGCTTTCCAGGAGCTTTGTCAAGCTGTTACCTACATAACTGCTTTAGGTTTGAAGACAAGAAGTATAAAAAACTCTTCGGGCTAGCCATGGGATCATCCCTTAGTGCAGTACTTGCCAATTTATATATGGAGGACCTAGAATCCAGACGGATCCTCAGTAACATCCCTAGATCAGTTTCATGGATGCGGTACGTTGATGATATTTTGGTCATTGTACCCAAAAATCTAGACGTACGTGGCATCCTCAACACCACCAACACTCTGGAACCCACTATTACATTTACACTAGAGGAGGAGAAGGACAACCAGTTACCTTTTCTCGACGTTCTCTTACTCACTGGTGAAAACAAACTTTCTTTTAAAGTCTACCGGAAGCCTACCTACAAGAACGATCTTCTACATTTCTTCTCTCACCATGACACCAGAACTAAAAGAGGGATAGTTATTGGCTTCTTTGAGAGCCTACAGAATTTCCAGTCCGCAGTTCCTCGAAGAAGAATGCACGTACATCACCAATTCTTTTAGTTCACTACACTTTCCCCTACACTTCATACGTGACTGCAGGAAACGTGCGACAGTATCCTCAACAAGACCAACACCAATCAAGTTGAAGAAAAGCCTCCAAGTTACATCGTTTCACCGGTCAGCAACGTTGCCACTAACGTTTCAAAAATGTTTGACAGAAAACTGGCTAAAATATCTACCAGCTCATCATCTTCTATTAGGAACCTGATACAAAAACCCAAGCATGATTCTGGCACAAGTGCAGGAATTTACACTATACCATGTGGGGGTTGTGACAAAGTATATGTGGGGGAAACAGCCAAATCACTGGACATTAGGATCACCTAACACAAAAATGCTTGCAGAAATGATCGTAAAAACGCATGTGTTCAACATAGAGACGATGTCGGTCACCTCATGAAATTCAGTGAGGCTAAACTAGTGATTAAAGAAGACAATTTACGAAAGAGAAAATGCATAGAAGCTGCCCTAATTGCTGTCAGTAACACTATAAAGCAAAAGTCCGGTAGCTACAGTATCTCAAAATTGCTAATCAACAGGATATTACTGTTATGCATGGTTCTGCATGACACTGTAATGTATATATACAGTAGAGAAGGGTGTCATAATAATATGAATGTTATAATTGTGAAGAATAATTTTATAATTCATAATGTGCTTTTGGGGGCACTGTAAAGTAGGTTAAACTATAATTATGAAGAAATCCTGCTAGAGATTTATTTTCCAACTGTGTTTGGGTACGCGGGGGTAAGTGTGGCTTGGGGCAGTCACGTGGAGTCAGCATGATGTGGAGGCTGGCGTCGGAGATGCTGTGTATTTAAGCTAAGTTTGTAGTTGTGTACTCCTTTTGTTTAGCTAATTCAAGCCATAGGCTCTTCTATGGCTTACCTGTATGCTCACCCAGGCTCTGACATGGTCAGGGTGCTGTGGGATGAGTGAGGAAATAAGAAATGGGGTTGGTAGTGGAGTCGAGTCGGCCTGGCGCTGACTAGGCCTAGTGTTAAGATAAGATAAGATAAGATTTCGTTCGGATTTTTAACCCCGGAGGGTTAGCCACCCAGGATAACCCAAGAAAGTCAGTGCGTCATCGAGGACTGTCTAACTTATTTCCATTGGGGTCCTTAATCTTGTCCCCCAGGATGCGACCCACACCAGTCGACTAACACCCAGGTACCAATTTGCTGCTAGGTGAACAGGAGAACAGGTGTAAGGAAACGTGTCGAAATGTTTTCACCCGCCGGGAATCGAACCCGGGCCCTCCGTGTGTGAAGCGGGAGCTTTAGCCACCAGGCCACCGAGTCAACTGTTTCTTGTGTACCGTCATTTGGGCGTTTAGGATAGAAAATAGATGAAGGTGTTTCTAGAGTGTGTATATAGTGCTATGTTGAATAAATAGATATATTTTCCTAACTTGGATTTTTGCATAACCCTCTGTTAACCAACCCACTGAAGTAACAAATACTGGTTTAGCGCTTTCTGTTTTGACTGGGATAGCCCTGGGTGGCCTGTTTATGCTTGAGATGTGTGTAACTTTTACCTTTGCTCTTAGACAAGGCAGAAGAAAAAACATGTGATGGTATTTTATTCGAAGTGCAAGAAATAAGATTAATGAACTACGTTTGGTAGCATGTGCTGGGAACTTTGATGTCATTGCATTAACTGAAACCTGGTATGATTTAAAGAGTCGGGATATGATTGCTGAGTGTAATATTCAAGGATTTAAGTTGTTCCATGTGGATAGATATAATGGGAAGGGGGGAGGAGTTGCATTATATGTTCGAGAAAATATTAATTGTTGCATAAAAACAGGTATAAAAATAGATGGAACAGTAACAGAATCTGTTTGGGTAGAGTTTGTGGAGGGTCAAGAAAAACTAATTCTAGGTGTAATATACCGACCTCCAGGCTTGGATCACGATAGAGGGAGACTTCTTTGGGACGAAATTGTTAGGGCTTCTGGACATAATAACATAGTGATAGTAGGGGACTTTAACTTTAGTCAAATTGACTGGAATTCTTTGACAGGTAATCTAGAGTCCAGTGACTTTATGGAAACAGTTCAGGACTGTTTTCTGAAGCAGTGCGTAACAGAGCCTACCAGGGGTAATAATTTGCTAGACCTAGTCTTGTCAAATAAGGAAACACTCGTAAATAATCTGGAGATCACTGAAGAGCTTGGCGCAAGTGATCACAAATCCATCACTTTTAGCATTAACTGGGAATGCAAGAATAATGATAATACGGTAAAAATCCCTGATTTCCGTTCTGCTGATTATAATGGACTTAGGGAACACCTGTCTAATCTTGATTGGGGTTATCTAGCTAATGATTTTATTGACGATGATCATACTTATGATTATGAAGGGATCTGCTTTTATGATTGTTTTCGTAATAAGGTACACCGTGCCCAGGGTATATACATTCCCCAGAGAGAAATTAGGTCTAATAATAACGATCCCAAATGGATTAACAGGAGGCTAAAGCATCTATTAGGGGATATAAGGGGAATTTATAGGAGCATCAGAAGAGGAGAGGTTAACCTTACTGTTCAGCTTAAAAGAGAAGTAAAAAAAGGGATTAGAAAGGCTAAACGTGACTATGAAATTAGAGTTGCTAATGAATCAAAGACTAATCCAAAGGGGTTCTTTCAAGTGTATAGGACGAAGGTGAAGGAAAAAGTAGGACCTCTGAATATTGGGAATGGACAGCTGACGGATAATGAACTGGAAATGTGTTCCTTATTTAATGACTTTTTTGTCAGTTTTTACACAGGAAGATGTAAATGAGATTCCAGTAATTAACAATTATTTAGTTCCCGATGAATTTAAATTAACTAATATTACTGTCGCGAGGGACATGGTTATTAAACAGACAAACTGAAGCAAAATAAGTCCCCGGGACCCGATGAGTTGTTTTCCAGGGTACTTAAGGAATGCAAGATGGAGCTTAGTCAGCCATTAACGAGTGTGTTTAATGCATTCATCCTTACCGGTGTTGTGCCAGAGTTGTGGAAGATGGCTAATGTGGTTCCTATATTCAAATCAGGGGATAAGTCCGTTCCTTCAAATTACCGTCCAATAAGCCTGACATCTATAGTGGGCAAGTTATTAGAATCAATTATAGCTGACATTATCAGAAGTCACCTTGAAGAGCATAACTTGATAAATGAATCTCAGCATGGATTCACGAGAGGTCGTTCCTGCCTGACAAACTTACTGACGTTCTTCAATAGAACATTTGAGGCAGTTGACCGTGATAAGGAATATGATATTGTTTATTTGGATTTTAGTAAAGCCTTTGACAGAGTACCTCACAAGAGACTCTTAAGAAAAGTGGCAGCTCATGGTATAGGAGGTAAAGTTCTAGCATGGATTGAGGCATGGCTTACCAATAGAAAGCAGAGAGTTACCATTAATGGAGTGAAATCTGAATGAGGATTAGTCACTATTGGCATTCCACAAGGATCAGTTTTAGGCCCTCTCTTGTTCATAATTTACATTATTGACCTTGATGAAGGGATTACTAGTGACATGAGTAAGTTTGCTGATGATACAAAGATAGGCCGTATAATTCACACTGAGGAGGATAGCAATGAACTCCAGGAGGATTTGGACAAATTAATGTCTTGGTCTGAAAAATGGCAGATGAAGTTCAATGTCGATAAGTGTAAGGTACTAGTCCTTGGTAATGAAAATAACTCTCGAAGCTATAATCTAGGTGAAGTAGAGCTTAATCATACAGAATGTGAAAAGGACTTGGGAGTCATGGTGAGCAGAAATTTAAAGCCAAGACAGCAGTGCCTTAGTGTGCGCAACAAGGCCAACAGATTACTTGGATTTATCTCAAGAAGTATAAGTAACAGAAGTCCAAAAGTTATTTTACAGCTCTATACATCACTAGTGAGGCCTCATTTAGATTATGCTGCTCAGTTTTGGTCCCCTTACTACAGGATGGATATAGACTCATTAGAGAACATACAAAGAATGACTAAAATGATTTACTGTGTAAGGAACCTCCCGTATGAAGATAGACTTAAAGCCTTAAATCTCCACTCTCTGTAGAGGCGTAGAATGAGGGGAGATATCACTGAAGTGTGTAAGTGGATGACGGGCATAAACAAGGGAGATATTAATAAAGTACTGAGGGTGTCGAACCAGGTAAGAACCAGAAATAATGGATTTAAGTTGGATAAATTTAGATTTAGAAAGGACATAGGTAAGTACTGGTTTTCTAACAGAGTTGTAGATGCGTGGAACAGTCTTCCCAGTGGGGTGATAGAGGCTAGGACCTTGGACAAATATATGAGTGGGAGGGGCTGGGCTTGATTAGTGCCATTGGATGCGGGAGTTATTTGGAAATATAAACACATATGCAGTATAATGTGATCCTTTATTGACTACGTTTCGCCCACACAGTGGGCTTTTTCAAGCCACAAACAGATCTACCTGGGGTGGAAACGTATTCAATAAAGGATCACATTATACTGCATATGTGTTTATATTTCCATTGTGTCGGTATTTTATACCATTTATTTCCATCGGGAGTTATTTCTTGGGTAGCTTTAGGTAGAGATCGTCTTGATAAGGACCTGCCTCGCATGGGCCAGTAGGCCTTCTGCAGTATTCCTCCATTCTTATGTTCTTATTAGTTACTGCTGAGTCTGTCATCACTGAAGGCTCTTGGCTCATATAATGACTCTAGCAACATGCTTATTGGAGAAGCCAGATACAGATGCTCAAAAATCCGGGAAAAAGGAATTAATGTACTTCATAGATTTCGTAACATATTGCATTTATTATGATGAAGTTGATAAGTTAGGCAAAGAAAGTAACCTGATCCAGTGTAGAATATAACTTTGATGTGTCTGTGTCTAACATTAAGTTAGGCAAAGAAAGTAACCTGATCCAGTGTAGAATATAACTTTGATGTGTCTGTGTCTAACATTAAGTTAGGCAAAGAAAGTAACCTGATCCAGTGTAGAATATAACTTTGATGTGTCTGTGTCTAACATTAAGTTAGGCAAAGAAAGTAACCTGATCCAGTGTAGAATATAACTTTGATGTGTCTGTGTCTAACATTAAGTTAGGCAAAGAAAGTAACCTGATCCAGTGTAGAATATAACTTTGACGTGTCTGTGTCTAACATTAAGAATAATATTAGGAGAGTAGTAAATAATGAAAGTGAATGTTATAGAATGAAATTAGAAGGCTGAGTAGATCAGTCACTCACTATGATAACGTTCTGGAGCAACTTGCAATGTGAACAGACTGACTGATGTTGTAGTGGCCAGGCTTAGGCTCGGTTACAAGTACTTCTGGCAGTTTGGGAGACACACAGATGATGCTCAAACCAAGTGCAATATATGTGGTCAGCTTTATGGTAATTGTCTTGAACACTATGTACGTAATTGTCCACTTACTGAAAAATATGGACATAGACATTATAATAACCTACGTGATACGTCAAGGTATCTTATTAGTGAAAATAAGATACTAGACGTTTACACTGACACTCTAAATATGCTTGTAACAGATAGGCCTATTGTAAGTATAAAACTAAATGTGCGTCTGTTAACCCTTTCGGGGCTCTAGTTCCCAGGCTCTTGCACTACCCTCCACAGGATAGATTATGTGGTGCACAATGGACTAGTCACTTCAGCGGGAAAATAAAAAAAAATCACCATGCACATCCCTGGTGGAGCTGAGGAAGGCTGTGGTATTTTAGCGAGGGAGGAAAAGAATGTGTCAGTGGCTGGCGTTGAGCCCAGTGGAGACTCCTTCCTAATACTTGGCTGTCATGGCGGCCCGCGAGGCGGTCCAGTTAACCGTGGCTGGTCTGTAACTTTACGAGGTTCGACTCTGTGTGTATGTGTGTGTGTGTGTATGTGTGTGTGTGTATGTATGTGTGTGTGTGTGTGTGTACTCACCTCACCTAGTTGAGGTTGCAGGGGTCGAGTTCGAGCTCCTGGCCCCGCCTCTTCACTGATCGCTACTAGGTCACTCTCCCTGAACCGTGAGCTTTATCATACCTCTGCTTAAAGCTATGTATGGATCCTGCCTCCACTACATCGCTTCCCAAACTATTCCACTTACTGACTACTCTGTGGCTGAAGAAATACTTCCTAACATCCCTGTGATTCATCTGTGTCTTCAACTTCCAACTGTGTCCCCTTGTTACTGTGTCCAATCTCTGGAACATCCTGTCTTTGTCCACCTTGTCAATTCCTCTCAGTATTTTGTATGTCGTTATCATGTCCCCCCTATCTCTCCTGTCCTCCAGTGTCGTCAGGTTGATTTCCCTTAACCTCTCCTCGTAGGACATACCTCTTAGCTCTGGGACTAGTCTTGTTGCAAACCTTTGCACTTTCTCTAGTTTCTTTACGTGCTTGGCTAGGTGTGGGTTCCAAACTGGTGCCGCATACTCCAATATGGGCCTAACATACACGGTGTACAGGGCCATGAACGATTCCTTATTAAGATGTCGGAATGCTGTTCTGAGGTTTGCTAGGCGCCCGTATGCTGCAGCAGTTATTTGGTTGATGTGCACTTCAGGAGATGTGCCTGGTGTTATACTCACCCCAAGATCTTTTTCCTTGAGTGAGGTTTGTAGTCTCTGGCCCCCCTAGACTGTACTCCGTCTGCAGTCTTCTTTGCCCTTCCCCAATCTTCATGACTTTGCACTTGGTGGGATTGAACTCCAGGAGCCAATTGCTGGACCAGGTCTGCAGCCTGTCCAGATCCCTTTGTAGTTCTGCCTGGTTTTCGATCGAGTGAATTCTTCTCATCAACTTCACGTCATCTGCAAACAGGGACACCTCAGAGTCTATTCCTTCCGTCATGTCGTTCACAAATACCAGAAACAGCACTGGTCCTAGGACTGACCCCTGCGGGACCCCGCTGGTCACAGGTGCCCACTCTGACACCTCGCCACGTACCATGACTCGCTGCTGTCTTCCTGACAAGTATTCCCTGATCCATTGTAGTGCATTCCCTGTTATCCCTGCTTGGTCCTCCAGTTTTTGCACCAATCTCTTGTGTGGAACTGTGTCAAACGCCTTCTTGCAGTCGAAGAATATGCAATCCACCCACCCCTCTCTCTCTTGTCTTACTGCTGTCACCATGTCATAGAACTCCAGTAGGTTTGTGACACAGGATTTCCCGTCTCTGAAACCATGTTGGCTGCTGTTGATGAGATCATTCCTTTCTAGGTGTTCCACCACTCTTCTCCTGATAATCTTCTCCATGATTTTGCATACTATACATGTCAGTGACACTGGTCTGTAGTTTAGTGCTTCATGTCTGTCTCCTTTTTTAAAGATTGGGACTACATTTGCTGTCTTCCATGCCTCAGGCAATCTCCCTGTTTTGATAGATGTATTGAATATTGTTGTTAGGAGTACACATAGCGCCTCTGCTCCCTCTCTCAATACCCATGGGGAGATGTTATCTGGCCCCATTGCCTTTGAGGTATCTAGCTCACTCAGAAGCCTCTTCACTTCTTCCTCGGTTGTGTGCACTGTGTCCAGCACATGGTGGTGTGCCCCACCTCTCCGTCTTTCTGGAGCCCCTTCTGTCTCCTCTGTGAACACTTCTTTGAACCTCTTGTTGAGTTCCTCACATACTTCATGGTCATTTCTTGTTGTCTCTCCTCCTTCCTTCCTTCCTTAGCCTGATTACCTGGACCTTGACTGTTGTTTTCCTCCTGATGTGGCTGTATAACAGTTTCGGGTCAGATTTGGCTTTCGCTGCTATGTCATTTTCATATTGTCTTTGGGCCTCCCTTCTTATCTGTGCATATTCGTTTCTGGCTCTACGACTGCTCTCCTTATACTCCTGGGTCCTTTGCCTTCTATATTTCTTCCATTCCCTAGCACACTTGGTTTTTGCCTCCCTGCACCTTTGGGTGAACCATGGGCTCATCCTGGCTTTTTCATTATTCCTGTTACCCATGGGTACAAACCTCTCCTCAGCCTCCTTGCATTTTGTTGCTATATATTCCATCATCTCATTAACTGGCTTCCTTGCCAGTTCTCTGTCCCACTGAACTCCGTTCAGGAAGTTCCTCATTCCTTTCTTGTAGTTTGGCTTCATTCGTCCTGGCCTTCCTGCTTCTCCTTCCACTTGTAGCTCTACTGTGTATTTGAAACTTAAAACCACATGGTCACTGGCCCCAAGGGGTCTTTCATATGTGATGTCCTCGATATCTGCACTACTCAAGGTGAATATTAAGTCCAGCCTTGCTGGTTCATCCTCTCCTCTCTCTCTTGTAGTGTCCCTTACGTGTTGGTACATGAAGTTTTCCAGTACCACCTCCATCATCTTAGCCCTCCATGTATCTTGGCCCCCATGCGGGTCCAATTTCTCCCAATCGATCTCCTTGTGGTTAAAGTCACCCATGATCAGGAGCTTTGCCCTGCATGCATGAGCTCTTCTGGCCACTGCAGCCAGTGTGTCAACCATCGCTCTATTGCTCTCGTCGTACTCTTGCCTTGGCCTCCTGCTGTTCTGTGGTGGGTTATACATCACTGCTATTACCACCTTGGGACCTCCAGAGTGAAGTGTTCCCGCTTTCTTCTCCGCTGTCTCCTCTCTCCAGCTCATCAAAATTCCAACGATTTTTGATCAGCAATGCCACTCCTCCACCCCCCCCTGTTCCCTCTGTCTTTCCTCAGGATTTGGTATCCTGTTGGAAAGATGGCATCTGTTATCATACCTGTAAGCTTGGTTTCTGTGAGAGCTATGATGTCCGGTGATGCCTCTTTGACTCTTTCATGCCACTCCTCCCACTTATTTGTTATTCCATCAACGTTTGTGTACCATACCTTCAGTTTCCTTTCCAACACTGTGGTTTGGGGGGCCTGTGAGGGTGGGAGACCTGGTAGCATATTGTGGGATTCCATAGCTAGGTGTTGGGTGGAGGCTGTGGGTATGGATTGTAGTGTGTGTTGGGATGGTGTGATAGGTTGTGGGGTTCTGAGAATAGTTGTGTGTGTGCTTGCCCTTGCTGTTCTATTCTGCTCTGACTGACCTCTGCTGGTTCCATCCTTGTCTCCTTTCCTAGCTCCTTTCGCTTTTTTGTCCTCTCCCTCAGCTGCTGTCATTCTGCTTGTGTTCTGTCTCTGTCTAGAAACACCCTCTTGTACTCTTCCGAGTATTTCAACTGTGGTTTCTCTTGGAGGATCCTGTTCCGCACTGTTTCCGTCCTGAGAATCAGCTTGATCGGTCGGTTTTTTCCCTTCGAGTACCCCCCTATTCTCTGAAAATTTACTATCTCATCCATCTCTTCACCTATTTCTGTGATGATTTTCTCAATCTCCTTTCTTTCTTCCTGCTGCCTTTCAGTGTGTGTCCTTTCCTCTCTCTCCTGAAGCCCATGGATAAACCCTGATTTTGCCCTTTCCTCCTCCCATTGCCTCACCCTCTGTGACTCTGGATCCTGCCTGTATGTGGTCATTTTCTCCCTTGATTTTTCCAGTGGCTCTTGATAGCATGGTTGTGCCTCAGCATTCGACCTATCACCCTCTCCATCTGCACCCAGCTGTTCTTCCCTTTCACTCCTTGGCCCTCCTTGGCAGGCTGATGTGACCTTAGCATAATTCATAACTCCTTCCTTCCTGTTCGGCCTCGCAGCTTCATATGCTGTATCTTCTCTGGTCACTGCCCCTGTAACTCGCTTCAGCCTATTTATCTCAACTTCTAGGACCCTTATCTTGGCTACTGCAGTTTCGACTTGTACCTCCCAATTCTTTGTCTCCTTCTCCAACCTCTTTTCCAGTTTCACAGAGAGCTCTTTCTCTATTTTTTCAGAAAGCTCTCCTAATTTTCTCTCTCACTCTTGTTCCATCCTTTTCCACTGCTCCTTCATCCACTCCTCCCTACCAGAACCATTCTCATCTGATCCCTGGTTCCTGCGAGTCCCCAGCATTTTTTTTGTTCGTGAGAGAAGAGAGAAGGGAAAGGTAGGAGAGAGAGAGAGGGGAGAGTGAGAAGGGAAAGGGGGAGAGAGAGTGTGAGAGGGGGAAAGAGAGAGAGGAGAAGGGAAGGAGAGGGGGAGAGTGAGAATGGAAAATGGGGAGATGGAGTGAGAGAGAGAGAGAGAGAGAGAGAGAGAGAGAGAGAGAGAGAGAGAGAGAGAGAGAGAGGGAAGGTAGAAAGAGAGAGGGGGATAGTGAGAAGGAAAAAGGAGAAGAGAGAGTGAGAGAGTGAGAGAGAGTGAGAGAGAGAGGGGGAGAGAGAGAGAAGGGAAGGGTAGGAGAGGGGGAGAGTGAGAAGGGAAAATGGGGGAGAGAGAGCGAGATAGAGAGAGAGAGAGAGAGAGAGAGAGAAGGCAAAGAGAGGGGGAGAGAGGGGGAGAAGGGGGAAAGAGGGGGGAGATGGAAGAGAGAGAGGGGAGAGAGAGGCTAGGGGGAGAGAGAGAGGGGAGGAGGGGAGAGAGATGGGAAAAGGGAGAGGGGAGAGATAATGAGAGGGGAGAGATATTAGAGGGGGAGAGATGTTAGAGGGGGGGAGGTGTTAGAGGGAAGAGATGTTAGAGGGGAGAGATGGGAGAGGGAAGAGAGAGGGATAGGTAGAGAGAGATATATAGGTAAAGAGTGAGATAGGTAGAGAGAGGTAGGTAGAGAGGGAGAGAGGGGGAGAGAGAGAAGGAGCGAGGTTTAGATGGTCAGTTCACAGGACGGTGTGAAATCCTGTGTATGTGTGTGTTTGCGTGTGTACTACAGCTTACAAGTGCTTGTTCCTGTGTGTGTGTGTGTGTGTGTGTGTATGTGTGTGTGTGTGTGTGTATGGGTGTGTGTGTGTGTATGTGTGTGTGTGTGTGTGTGTATATATATATATGTGTGTATATGTGTGTATGTGTGTGTATGTGTGTGTGTATGTGTGTGTGTATGTATGTGTGTATGTGTGTGTGTGTATGTGTGTGTGTACTCACCTAGTTGTACTCACCTAGTTGAGGTTGCGGGGGTCGAGTCCGAGCTCCTGGCCCCGCCTCTTCACTGATCGCTACTAGGTCACTCTCCCTGAGCTGTGAGCTTTATCGTACCTCTGCTTAAAGCTATGTATGGATCCTGCCTCCACTACATCGCTTCCCAAACTATTCCACTTACTGACTACTCTGTGGCTGAAGAAATACTTCCTAACATCCCTGTGATTCATCTGTGTCTTTAGCTTCCAACTGTGTCCCCTTGTTACTGTGTCCAATCTCTGGAACATCCTGTTTTTGTCCACCTTGTCAATTCCTCTCAGTATTTTGTATGTCGTTATCATGTCCCCCCTATCTCTCCTGTCCTCCAGTGTCGTCAGGTTGATTTCCCTTAACCTCTCCTCGTAGGACATACCTCTTAGCTCTGGGACTAGTCTTGTTGCAAACCTTTGCACTTTCTCTAGTTTCTTTACGTGCTTGGCTAGGTGTGGGTTCCAAACTGGTGCCGCATACTCCAATATGGGCCTAACGTATACGGTGTACAGGGTCCTGAACGATGTGTGTGTGTGTGTGTGTGTGTGTGTGTCCCCACTTCAAAGTATTCATACTGCTAATAAATACCGGTAGATACCAGTAATTCTAAGCTTACCAATACTTGTAACACTTATCGATTCTACTTATAAAATTCAGAAAGTAGCTAGGTTGTAAAATTTAGCTTGTCTCAGCTTAAGTGTCTGACGTTATCCCTCACTATCGCTTTACTCCTTGCACTCTCCTCTATGCTATTTCTACTCTAATTCTGGTAATGGCTTGCAGGAGTGAGTGACCAGTATCTAACAGTGATGCAGGACCAGACTCAACCTTGCAAAATGCAACCTCAACAGGTGAATACTTGCGCTGACAGCAGTGTGATGACAAGTTGCCAGAAGCTGATGACGTAGTCGTCGTACATAGGCCTTCTCTCACTATTTTGTAACTCCTTCACCCGTGATGTTTATAACCATATATGCTCATGCATCCCGCGTTCCTCAAGTGATTTCACTTATTACATAATACACTTCACATTCGGTGTTACACTTTATATGTATAATGGCATACAAACTGTTGTGACGTCACTGCTTCAGTAGGCCTACTGCCACCTTCCCTTGTTGTATATTTTATTTTTTCTTTCTCCTTTTGCTTATTAACTTTTTCACTCTCACATTACGGTGCCCCACATTTCACTTGTTAACCAAACGCTGGTAATTCTTGATCACCCGTTTCCACACTCACTTTGATCTTTTTATGTTTGTATCTGTGTGGCAACAGCCTAGTAGATCCACAATGGTTTGGCACTTTAAAAAGAAAATAATGAATTCAGGCTTCCTCTCGAAATTTTTTAACTAATAACTATAGTTATCACTCGTAGGTTTGTTCACTGACTTTGTCACTACCACTGATTACTGCTAGCGGTTGTTGCACGCCTCAGAAACACGAAGGTTCTCGGAGCCTTGTGCACCCACGTCTGCACCCACCATGTGTGTGTGTCTATGTTAGTGTGTGTGTATGTGTGTGTGTGTGTGTGTGTGTGTGTGTGTGTGTGTGTGTGTGTGTGTGTGTGTGTGTGTGTGTGTGTGTGTGTGTGTGTATTTCTGCAACATTGTAGGTTCTTGGTAATGTGTTGATTGCAACACGAAAGGCCTAGAGCTATCATTCAACTCCCCCTGTGGTTGTTTTGCACACACACACACACACACACACACACACACACACACACACACACACACACAGCATTCCGACATCTTAATAAAGAATCGTTCAGGACCCTGTACACCGTGTACGTTAGGCCCATATTGGAGTATGCGGCACCAGTTTGGAACCCACACCTAGCCAAGCACGTAAAGAAACTAGAGAAAGTGCAAAGGTTTGCAACAAGACTAGTCCCAGATCTAAGAGGTATGTCCTACGAGGAGAGGTTAAGGGAAATCAACCTGACGACACTGGAGGACAGGAGAGATAGGGGGGACATGATAACGACATACAAAATACTGAGAGGAATTGACTAGGTGGACAAAGACAGGATGTTCCAGAGATTGGACACAGTAACAAGGGGACACAGTTGGAAGTTGAAGACACATTTGAATCACAGGGATGTTAGGAAGTATTTCTTCAGCCACAGAGTAGTCAGTAAGTGGAATAGTTTGGGAAGCGATGTAGTGGAGGCAGGATCCATACATAGCTTTAAGCAGAGGTATGATAAAGCTCACGGTTCAGGTAGAGTGACCTAGTAGCGATCAGTGAAGAGGCGGGGCCAGGAGCTCGGACTCGACCCCTGCAACCTCAACTAGGTGAGTACAACTAGGTGAGTACAACTAGGTGAGTACACACACACACACACACAAACATATATATATATATATATATATATATATATATATATATATATATATATATATATATATATATATATATATATATATATATACATTTTATTTTTTTTATTTTATTATCACACCGGCCGATTCCCACCAAGGCAGGGTGGCCCGAAAAAGAAAATCTTTCACCATCATTCACTCCATCACTGTCTTGCCAGAAGGGTGCTTTACACTACAGTATATATATATATATATATATCTATATATATATATATATATATATATATATATATATATATATATATATATATGAACATTAAAATGGTATAAAATACCGACAGGTTGTTAGGTAAGACACATATGCAACAGTTAGGTATCTTTATTTCGAAACGTTTCGCCTACACAGTAGGCTTCTTCAGTCGAGTACAGAAAAGTTGATAGAAGCAGAAGAGACTTGAAGACGATGTAATCAGTCCATCACCCTTAAAGTTTTGAGGTGGTCAGTCCCTCAGTCTGGAGAAGAGCATTGTTCCATAGTATGAAACAATATGGAGTTGAAGTGACAGGATGGAGCCTTATATAGCGCCAGGAGGTGAGACGTAGGTCACTAGTAGAGGTAAGAATGTAGTCGTTGGGAGGTCACGTCCCTCTCAAATCCAGCCGTTCTCACTAGTAGAGGTTGTCGAAGTTGATTTCAGGTCTGTACCAAGATACCCTTGTGTTGCAGTGTCTGACAGATTGAACACTAAAATGGTATAAAATACCGACAGGTTGTTAGGTAAGACACATATGCAACAGTTAGGTATCTTTATTTCGAAACGTTTCGCCTACACAGGATTTGAGAGGGACGTGACCTTCCAACGACTACATTCTTACCTCCACTAGTGACCTACATCTCACCTCCTGGCGCTATATAAGGCTCCATCCTGTCACTTCAACTCCATATTGTTTCAGACAATGGAACAATACTCTTCTCCAGACTGAGGGACTGACCACCTCAAAACTTCAAGGGTGATGGACTGATTACATCGTCTTCAAGTCTCTTCTGCTTCTATCAACTTTTCTGTACTCAACTGAAGAAGCCTACTGTGTAGGCGAAACGTTTCGAAATAAAGATACCTAACTGTTGCATATGTGTCTTACCTAACAACCTGTCGGTATTTTATACCATTTTAATGTTCATATATATATGTTATATATATATATATATATATATATATATATATATATATATATATATATGCAAAACAACCACTCTGAAAGAATAGAGAAATTCCAAGCGCTTTCGTGACTACTCACATTATCAAGTGGTTGTTTTGCATATTCTGAAATCACCTGTTTACTGTGATCTTATTGCATATATATATATATATATATATATATATATATATATATATATATATATATATATATATATATATATATATATATATATATACACACACAAAGAGGTTCTCCATCCCTCTCAACTTGTGGTTCACACAGTAAACAAAAGAAAATAATCCAGGATATAAAAGTTGTAATGATATCAGTGGAGCTGCAGAACAATCTCTAAGAAAACTTTACTGGTGTCTCCGGCCGTGATGACTCCGGAGGCCGGATAAGGGGAGGATACAAGAGAGCGGAGGATTGGAGGGACGATGCCGGATAAGAGAACAGAGGCCTGGATGACAGGGAGGAAGGGAGGGCTGATAAAGAGACGGGGGGGGGGGTTGTTGAAATTGGGATACTTGATTATGATTGAGGGAGAAATTGAATAACTGGGTCGACTATGTGCTCACATAATTGTGGTGGCAGGGGTCGAGTCAGTTCCTTGCCCCGCCTCTTCACTGGTGTGTGTGTGTGTACTCCTGGTCCTGCCTCTTAACTTGCCACACTTCAGTTTCAGTTTGTCTTAGCCTCGTGGACTCTATCGTACCTGTTCTTAAAACTATGTATGGAGCCTGCCTCTACTACTGCCTCACCAAGATCGTTCCACTTCCCGGCCACTCTGAAACTGAAGAAATACTTCGTAACATCCCTGTAGCTCATCTGTCTTGAGCTTCTAACAGCGTCACCGAGTTTCCGCTTCTTGTCTCTCAATCTGCCTGTCCCTGTTTGCTTTATCAGTTGCCCTGAGTATTTTGTATATTGTTATCACGTCTTCCCTGGTTCTTCTGTCTTCCAATGTTGTTAGGGTCAATTTCTTTAGCCTCTTTTCGTAGTTCAAGCCCCATAGCTCAGGAACAAACCTTGATGAAGACTTCTGTACTTTCTCCTGTTTCTTAATGTGATTTTTCAAGTGGAGGTTTTATACTGGTGCTGCGTACACCCAAATGGGTCTAATGTATGTATGTTGTATAAAGGGCTATGAATGATTCTCTGATGAGATTCCTGAAGGTTACTCTTAGATTCACCAGACGAACATTGGCTACAGAGGTTAATCAGCTGATGTGAGCCTCTGGCGATATACTGGGCACTTTGCTCACCCCCGGGTCATTCTTTATGAGTGGTCTGCAGCCTGTTCCCCTAGTCTATACCCCCTTTCAGGTCTTCTTCCTCCTTCCCCAGTCTTCACGACCTTGCATTTACTGGAGCTGAATTCAAGCAACCACTTACCTGACCACTCATGAAATTTGTCCAGATCTCTTTGAAGCCTTTCATTGTCTTTATATCTTATGTTCTTTTTATTCTACTCATTAATTTAACATCATCGGGAAACAGGGATGTGCCTGAATCAGTCCCATCTGGAACGTCAGCCACATAAACCAGTAACAGTACAGGTCCTAATACTGACCCTTGAGGGACCCCGCTGGTCACTTGTTGCTACCTTCCCCTAGGATAGGAAGTACATTGCTGCACTAATTTCTGTCAGTAACACTATAAAGCAAAAATCCGGTAGTTACAGTATTTCAAAATTACTAAGCAAGAAGATATTACCCATCCTGGGAACTGGTGTTACTTGATGCCAGCAGGTCCCTCTCTAGCCTCACCTCCTTAGTTCCACTACTACTACTACTACTACTACTACTACTACTACTGCTACTGCTACTACTACTACTACTACTACTACTACTACTACTACTACTACTACTACTACTGCTACTGCTACTACTACTACTACTACTACTACTACTACTGCTGCTACTGCTACTACTACTACTACTACTACTACTACTACTACTACTAATACTACTACTACTACTACTACTGCTACTGCTACTACTACTACTACTACTACTACTACTACTACTACTACTACTACTGCTACTGCTACTACTACTACTACTACTACTACTACTACTACTACTACTACTACTACTACTACTGCTGCTACTGCTGCTACTACTACTACTACTACTACTACTACTGCTGCTGCTACTGCTACTACTACTACTACTACGACTACTACTACTACTACTACTACTACTACTACTACTACTACTACTACTACTGCTACTGCTACTACTACTACTACTACTACTACTACTACTACTACTACTACTGCTACTGCTACTACTACTACTACTACTACCACCTCTACCCACGCTTCACCTCACCTGACTCTTGCCGCTATATATATACGTTTTCTTAGTTTTCTCTGTATTAGGACTGAAGAAGCCACTCGTGGCGAAACGTTTCCTCTAATAAATGTCCTGAACTGTACATAAGTGTCTTTTTCCACAGCTTGTCGGTATCACCAGACCATTTCCTCCTAGTCAGGTAAGGTCACATTCACTTAAGGAAGGAACACGGCAGCTGACCTAGTAGTACAAGCTAGTCAGGTCCAACTCACACTCACCCACACCCACTCATGTATTTATCTAACCTATTTTTAAAACTACACAACGTTTTAGTCTTAAGACAATCCTCTGGTACAGTGTTATAAATGTTATTAACATTCTTGTTAGGTAAGACACATGCAACAGTTAGGTATCTTTATTTCGAAACGTTTCGCCTACACAGTAGGTTTCTTCAGTCGAGTACAGAAAAGTTGATAGAAGCAGAAGATACTTGAAGACGATGTAATCAGTCCATCACCCTTAAAGTTTTGAGGTGGTCAGTCCCTCAGTCTGGAGAAGAGTATTGTTCCATAGTCTGAAACAATATGGAGTTGAAGTGACAGGATGGAGCCTTATATAGCGCCAGGAGGTGAGACGTAGGTCACTAGAAGAGGTAAGAACTCAGATGTTGTGAGGTCAGGTCCCTCTCAAATCCAGCCGTTCTCACTAGTAGAGGTTGTCGAAGTTGATTGCAGGTCTGTACCAAGATACCCTTGTGTTGCAGTGTCTGACAGATTGAACATTAAAATGGTATAAAATACCGACAGGTTGTTAGGTAAGACACATATGTCGCTTCATCTCCATATTGTTTCATACTATGGAACAATGCTCTTCTCCAGACTGAGGGACTGACCACCTCAAAACTTTAAGGGTGATGGACTGATTACATCGTCTTCAAGTATCTTCTGCTTCTATCAACTTTTCTGTACTCGACTGAAGAAGCCTACTGTGTAGGCGAAACGTTTCGAAATAAAGATACCTAACTGTTGCATATGTGTCTTACCTAACAACCTGTCGGTATTTTATACCATTTTAATGTTATTAACATTCTTGTTTAACATTCTTGTTGCCACACTACACCTTGTCTTATCTTGATAACTTAACGAAGTGAGTCTCATTAACGAGGTGAGTCATTAATGAGGTGAGTCTCATTAACGAAGTGAGTCTCATTAATGAGGTGAGTCATTAATGAGGTGAGTCTCATTAACGAGGTGAGTCATTAATGAGGTGAGTCTAATTAACGAAATGAGTCTCATTAATGAGGTGAGTCATTAATGAGGTGAGTCTCATTAACGAAGTGAGTCTCATTAATGAGGTGACTCATTAATGAGGTGAGTCTCATTAACGAGGTGAGTCATTAATGAGGTGAGTCTAATTAACGAAATGAGTCTCATTAATGAGGTGAGTCATTAATGAGGTGAGTCTCATTAACGAAGTGAGTCTCACTAACGAGGGGAATCTTATTAACGAGGCGAGTTTCATTTATTAAATAGACTCACCTCACTAATTAGACTCACTTCGTTAATTCAAAGAATAAATCCACAGACAAACACTCAAACCAGGCCAGAGAGAGAGAGAAAGAAAGAGAGAGAAAGAAAGAGAGAGAGAGAGAGAGAGTCACGTGTCATTTTCCACAGACTGAGTTTTCTCACTACCGTTTTTTTTTCAGATCTAAATAATGAGAAAAAATTGAGGGAGGAAGAGAAAGAGAGAGGGAGGGAGGGAGAGAGGAATTTGGATACAGATGGGGGAGAAGGGAGGGGGAGAGAGAGAATAGAGGAAAGGAAGAATAAACCTGATAAACAGAGCAACAGACTTGAACAAGTGGGTGATGGGTTGTGGGTTACCAACACTGTGTCATGGGTGATGGGTTGTGGGTTACCAACACTGTGTCATGGGTGATGGGTTGTGGGTTACTAACACTGTGTCATGGGTGATGGGTTGTGGGTGATGGGTTGTGGGTTACCAACACTGTGTCATGGGTGATGGGTTGTGGGTTACCAACACTGTGTCATGGGTGATGGGTTGTGGGTTACCAACACTGTGTCATGGGTGATGGGTTGTGGGTTACCAACACTGTGTCATGGGTGATGGGTTGTGGGTTACTAACACTGTGTCATGGGTGATGGGTTGTGGGTGATGGGTTGTGGGTTACCAACACTGTGTCATGGGTGATGGGTTGTGGGTTACCAACACTGTGTCATGGGTGATGGGTTGTGGGTTACTAACACTGTGTCATGGGTGATGGGTTGTGGGTGATGGGTTGTGGGTTACCAACACTGTGTCATGGGTGATGGGTTGTGGGTTACCAACACTGTGTCATGGGTGATGGGTTGTGGGTTACCAACACTGTGTCATGGGTGATGGGTTGTGGGTTACCAACACTGTGTCATGGGTGATGGGTTGTGGGTTACTAACACTGTGTCATGGGTGAGGGGTTGTGGGTTACCAACACTGATGGGTTGTGGGTTACCAACACTGTGTCATGGGTGATGGGTTGTGGGTTACCAACACTGTGTCATGGGTGATGGGTTGTGGGTTACCAACACTGTGTCATGGGTGATGGGTTGTGGGTTACTAACACTGTGTCATGGGTGATGGGTTGTGGGTGATGGGTTGTGGGTTACCAACACTGTGTCATGGGTGATGGGTTGTGGGTTACCAACACTGTGTCATGGGTGATGGGTTGTGGGTTACCAACACTGTGTCATGGGTGATGGGTTGTGGGTTACTAACACTGTGTCATGGGTGATGGGTTGTGGGTGATGGGTTGTGGGTTACCAACACTGTGTCATGGGTGATGGGTTGTGGGTTACCAACACTGTGTCATGGGTGATGGGTTGTGGGTTACCAACACTGTGTCATGGGTGATGGGTTGTGGGTTACTAACACTGTGTCATGGGTGATGGGTTGTGGGTGATGGGTTGTGGGTTACCAACACTGTGTCATGGGTGATGAGTTGTGGGTTACCAACACTGTGTCATGGGTGATGGGTTGTGGGTTACTAACACTGTGTCATGGGTGATGGGTTGTGGGTGATGGGTTGTGGGTTACCAACACTGTGTCATGGGTGATGGGTTGTGGGTTACTAACACTGTGTCATGGGTGATGGGTTGTGGGTGATGGGTTGTGGGTTACCAACACTGTGTCATGGGTGATGAGTTGTGGGTTACCAACACTGTGTCATGGGTGATGGGTTGTGGGTTACTAACACTGTGTCATGGGTGATGGGTTGTGGGTGATGGGTTGTGGGTTACCAACACTGTGTCATGGGTGATGGGTTGTGGGTTACCAACACTGTGTCATGGGTGATGGGTTGTGGGTTACCAACACTGTGTCATGGGTGATGGGTTGTGGGTTACTAACACTGTGTCATGGGTGATGGGTTGTGGGTTACCAACACTGTGTCATGGGTGATGGGTTGTGGATTACCAACACTGTGTCATGGGTGATGGGTTGTGGGTTACCAACACTGTGTCATGGGTGATGGGTTGTGGGTTACCAACACTGTGTCATGGGTGATGAGTCGTGGGTTACCAACACTGTGTCATGGGTGATGGGTTGTGGGTTACCAACACTGTGTCATGGGTGATGGGTTGTGGGTTACCAACACTGTGTCATGGGTGATGGGTTGTGGGTTACTAACACTGTGTCATGGGTGATGGGTTGTGGGTTACCAACACTGTGTCATGGGTGATGGGTTGTGGGTTACCAACACTGTCATGGTGATGGGTTGTGGGTTACCAACACTGTGTCATGGGTGATGAGTTGTGGGTTACCAACACTGTGTCATGGGTGATGAGTCGTGGGTTACCAACACTGTGTCATGGGTGATGGGTTGTGGGCTACCAACACTGTGTCATGGGTGATGAGTTGTGGGTTACCAACACTGTGTCATGGGTGATGAGTCGTGGGTTACCAACACTGTGTCATGGGTGATGGGTTGTGGGTTACCAACACTGTGTCATGGGTGATGAGTCGTGGGTTACCAACACTGTGTCATGGGTGATGGGTTGTGGGTTACCAACACTGTGTCATGGGTGATGAGTTGTGGGTTACCAACACTGTGTCATGGGTGATGAGTCGTGGGTTACCAACACTGTGTCATGGGTGATGAGTCGTGGGTTACCAACACTGTCATGGGTTGTGGGTTACCAACACTGCCATGGATGATAAGTTGTGGGTTACCAACAATGCAGGGGGGGGGAGGGTATTGGAACGTAAGCATAATCGGGGAATATGGGAGTAAGGGAGTATGTATAGGCAGAGGATAGGCAGGAGAGGTGAGTCGGTAGAGATGATTAGCGGAGGTAGGTAATGTGAGGTCACTGGTGACCACCTTCACCTCTCTTTACTCTACCCACCACACGCTCACCCTCTCACTACCTGAAATAAAATAATGAATAAAAGAACAAATAACGGGGACAGTGAATATTACTATTCTACTCAAACACAGTTTATTATTAAGTCCTTGTACAATAATATATTTGGGAACAGGAGTACATCATTGTGGTTTAGATAAATGGGGTGGTACACATAAGCAGTGAGACAGGGAACACAATCAACTTGACCAAAATGAATCTAACTTACAATATAGTACAGAGGACAGTTCATCACAGGAGCTAAGCCACAGGTCCCAAGACCTACACAGCATGAGTACTGCGCCAAGCCAGTACTCTGCCCAATGCCTCCAACAGTCTCCTCCAGAGACTTCAGCAGCCTTCTGCACCCCAGCCTTCTGCACCCCAGCCTTCTGCACCCCAGCAGCAGCTCCTCTCGAAGTCTCTCTGCTCAGAGCTCTGCACCCAGGCCACAGCTCTGCAGGAATCTCCCGATCATGCTCTTCCTTGGGCTTATATGGTGGTCCAAGCACCCTCCACAATGAGGTGTGCACACGTGGTGTTGATCTGACGCCGAGGTCTGACGCCGTCCAGAACAGAAGACCTCAGTCTTAAGCCGAAAAGGCGTGGCTGACAGACGTTTGCCAAGGCAAGGTGTGACCATATAATTGGTTAAATTAGGTCTCCCCAGAGACCTCACAAGCCCAGCTGAACTAAATCACTGTGTCATGGGCGATGAGTCGTGGGTTACCAACATGAAAATAAGAACACAGTGCCGAACAAACACACAACAAAAAGCAAAAACAACGCAAAACGACAAAAAATATAATTAAAAAGAGAATAGAGTGGAACAAACACAACAAAAGCAAAATTAAAAAAAAAAAGTTGACTTTAAGAGGAGAATGGAAGGTGGAACAATCACAGCAACAACAAACAAAAGCAGATCAAACAAATGAAGTCCGACAAGCTTTTTTTAATAAGTGTTTTAAATTATTGTGAGGCAGTAGAGAAATCGAGAGGTCTGACAGGCAGTAAAGAAAATGGGAGGTGTGGCAGATAGTAAAGTAAACGGGAGGTGTGGCAGGCAATAGAGAAAACGGGAGGTGTGGCAGGCAGTAAAGAAAACGGGAGGTGTGGCAGGCAGTAGAGAAAACGGGAGATGTGGTAGGCAGTAAAGAAAACAGGTGTGGCAGGCAGTAGAGAAAACGGGAAGTGTAGCAGGCAGTAAAGAAAACGGGAGGTGTGGCAGGCGGTAGAAAAAACGGAAGGTGTGGCAGGCAGTACAGAAAACGGGAGGTGTGGCAGGCGGTAAAGAAAACGGGAGGTGTGGCAGGCGGTAAAGAAAACGGGAGCTGTGGCAAACAGCAAAGGAAATGGGAGGTCACATGGCAAGCAGTAAAGAAAACAGGTGTGGCAGCCAATATCAAAGAAAACAGGAAGTTCTGTTTTGAATATCAAAGAAAATGGGAGGTGCAGTAGACAGTATCAAAGAAAACGGATTGTGACGAATATCAAAGCATAACAACCACTGACAAAGAAAATAGGAGGTGGTGTGACGACATATCAATAAAGAAAATGGGAAATGCGAGAAAATAAGAAAATGGGAAGTATGAGGGGTAACATAAAAGAAAATAGGGAAGGTAATGGGCAGTGTGAAAGAAAATGGAAGATGTGACAGGAAACATCAAAGAAAAGGGGAGGTGTGACAGGAAACGTCAAAGAAAAGGTGTGACAGGAAACGTCAAAGAAATCGGGAGGTATGACAGGAAACGTCAAAGAAATCAGGAGATGTGACAGGAAACGTCAAAGAAAATGGAAGGTGAGAGAGGTAATATAAGAGAAGAAAGACAGCATGATGAGGCTGTTGTCATTCTATGCAACAAGACAATCTGAAGATCTTTAAATTGTCTTGGTGACACATTTTGTCTTCACAAGAGTAAGAGGGAGGGAGAAGAAGATGGAGGGATGGGACGAGGGAAAGAAGGAAGGAAGGAGAGAGATGGGAAAGATTCGGATGGAGGCAAAAGGAGAGAAATGGGAGAAAAAATGCGGATGAGGTTAAGGGCGATGGAGAGAGTAACAACATCGCTACCACCACTACTACAACCATCACCACCACTATAACCATCAACACCACCACTACCATCACTACAACCACCACCAACACCATTACCACCACCAACATCATTACTACCACCAACACCTCCACTACCACCACAATCACCATCACCACCAATACCATTACCACCACCACAACCTCCACTACCACAACCACTACTACTACTACCACCACCACCACCACCACCACCACCACCACCACCACTACCACCACCACCACTACCGCCACCACTGTAGACAGTAAGCCTACATGGCTAGTTTTCATAATTTCCTCCAGAAGGCAGGTCTCTGGGTGGGCATGCCCAGGCCTACGTCGCCCTCACTCGTTAGTTTAATATGTTTATTATGCACCCCATACCCATCCTGTGGGCGGTAGTCAAAAGATTACAGAGGTACATAATGGGCCCAGGGACTGGACTCCAAAGTTTTGATAGCTGAGCAAGTTACAGAGGTAATGAACTCACAATTTACAAAGGTAATGAACTCACAATTTACAAAGGTAATGAACTCCAGGTAGGTCTGGTCACAATCATGACAAGTTACAAAGGTATTTACAGATTACAGAGGTACGTAATGGGTCCAGGGACCGGGCCCCCAAAGTTTTGATAGCTGAACTAGGTACAAAGGTAATGAGTTCACAAGTTACAAAGGTAATGAATTCTGTAAGAATGGTTACTTACGTTTATACATCGGCGCCAGCGTAACCTAGAGACAACAAGGTCAACTCCTCTCTCCCTCGCATCATGGCCCTCCTGGGCCAGGGCAACTTAAGCACACTGCCTGTGTACCATGAACCGCAAATAAAGTAAGAAGCCTCCGAAGAAATATCATTGATCCCGCTTGATCACTCCACGTAATTATTCCACGATAAACGGTGGAAGCGGTGTTTGCCCGGCGAAAGGCATCGTCCTACACAAGAAGCTTTGTCATGAAGTCGTGTCTGCAAGTTTCAGCATCCAGACACAGGTACAAGCAGGATCCAGGCCGAAATTTGCCGAATTTCTTCGAGAAATATAGGTGGCGTCCATGCGACTTCACCCTACAGCGTCCCACGCTGTTTCAGGTCATATGTTCAATATCACCTGTACGTTTCTGCTGTCGTTGTTCAGCTCAGCACGGCTATTTCAGCAAGTCAGAGGTGAGTTTTTGGTGATTTCTGTGCCCAGTGTGGTAGAAGCTGCACTAACTTCCACGTGTATATGGGTGAGGAAGGTAGGTACGCAGTCCTGGCTCCACCATACACCACTCACCCACTCTCGCCATCACCATACACCACTCACCCACGCTCGCCGTCACCATACACCACTCACCCACGCTCGCCGTCGCCATACACCACTCACCCACGCTCGCCGTCACCATACACCACTCACCCACGCTCGCCGTCACCATACACCACTCACCCACGCTCGCCGTCACCATACACCACTCACTGCTACTCCCTCTCTGTTGTTTTTTCTGTGAATTCAGTGTGAATTCTTTGCCAGAACTGTGTTTCCGAGTGCCCGAGGTCACTCGAAGCCACATGGATCACTAAGCCACGTGGATCTACAAGCCACATGAAGTGACCCATGTTGGTTAAGCCACATGCTACCTGGCATCACCCATGACGCCACCCTGGACGTCTGCCTGATGTCACTTCAGGATGCTGCCCGACGTCACCTCATGGCATCACCCATGATGCTGCCCGACGTCACCTCAGGGCGTCACCCACGATGCTGCCCGATGTCACCTCATGGCATCACCCATGATGCTGCCCGACGTCACCTCACGGCATCACCCATGATGCTACATGATGTCACCTCACGTCGTCATCCACGATGCTGCCCAACGTCACTCCAGGACGTCACCCACGACGTCTACCTGACGTCACCCCATGACATCACCCTGGACGTCTGCCTGATGTCACCTCGTGATGTCACCCCACGACATCCCTCACATCACGCCTGACATCACTACATAATGTCACATTAACAGTGTTAGTTTCACAGTGAGCAGTTTGTTTCGATGTAAAGAAGATTGAGAGAAGATGTATGTTACATGTTAATTACCTCTCAGTGTTCTCACACGTTCGTGTATGGCTTAGTGTCGATTTTTGCACAGAAAAGCATCATAAGCTAGTGCAAGCCATGTAACTGCATGTGCAGTGCGGGTGTGTGTAAGTTTTCCGTGTGCCCTGTGTGGTCTGAGCACAGCTGTGTGTGTGGACCACAGTATGGTCTGAGCCCAGACCATCGGTAGCACCCTCGTGTTACCTGTCACCCGTTGTGACCGTTGACAGCTGACATTAGTCAGTCCAGGCATCAGTTACAAGCGTCTGAGCCCCCCTTGTACAGAAAGCTCTTACTGTTTACCCCTCGAAGATGCCCTGCTGAGCCGTACCATTATGACTCCTGGTTGAGACTCATTTCACTTCACCTCCTGACCGTCAGAGTACAGTTATGTGTAGAAACCAGTCTGAGGACTCTTAGAGTAACCTCTGCTATGACTCCAACTCTGTTGAGAGAATGACACCGTCAAGCTGCAGTAGTTCTGTCGGCAAGCGACTGTCTGACTCATGTCACAGCTTCAGTGAGCAGCCTGCACAAAGGTGATGTCGCTTTGACCGTTTGCTCGCTCATTCCAGTTAAGGTATATGCTGTTACGACTTCCAGATGTTTCGCCTGAGCCGTTCCTGCCACGACTCACTCCACTCTTGTCAGCAGTGACAGCCCCAGCAACAGTACCGGTCGAGAAATGTCCTCCTGAGTCTCTTGCCAGAAGAAGTCCTGCCCAGTTGCGAGTACTGACAGTGCTTCACTTGAGGGGCACCAGCAGGTTGTGCCCCAGGATGAGTGAACCCTGCAGTGACTACTACGATGACTGCTTCACCGTTCCAGAGGAGACCACACCTTGGTACGTCACAACTCAGCCGCAGCGATGTCTCCTGTGTTGCATTATCTGTCAAGATGCAGGAAGGTGTGTAGTGATGCCCACCGAAGCTCACTGTCTTGGACCACGAGGTTTTATCATTCCCCACCTTTTTTGTCTGCCCTCCCTGTAGGAGGCTTTTTTGTTTTGTTTTTTTCCATGTCCCCCCCCCACACACACACACACGGAGTACAGACGGAGTACAGTCTAGGGGGCCAGAGACTACAAACCTCACTCAAGGAAAAAGATCTTGGGGTGAGTATAACACTAGGCACATCTCCTGAAGCGCACATCAACCAAATAACTGCTGCAGCATATGGGCGCCTAGCAAACCTCAGAACAGCATTCCGACATCTTAATAAGGAATCGTTCAGGACCCTGTACACCGTATACGTTAGGCCCATATTGGAGTATGCGGCACCAGTTTGGAACCCACACCTAGCCAAGCACGTAAAGAAACTAGAGAAAGTGCAAAGGTTTGCAACAAGACTAGTCCCAGAGCTAAGAGGTATGTCCTACGAGGAGAGGTTAAGGGAAATCAACCTGACGACACTGGAGGACAGGAGAGATAGGGGGGACATGATAACGACATACAAAATACTGAGAGGAATTGACAAGGTGAACAAAGACAGGATGTTCCAGAGATTGGACACAGTAACAAGGGGACACAGTTGGAAGCTGAAGACACAGATGAATCACAGGGATGTTAGGAAGTATTTCTTCAGCCACAGAGTAGTCAGTAAGTGGAATAGTTTGGGAAGCGATGTAGTGGAGGCAGGATCCATACATAGCTTTAAGCAGAGGTATGATAAAGCTCACGGCTCAGGGAGAGTGACCTAGTAGCGATCAGTGAAGAGGCGGGGCCAGGAGCTCGGACTCGACCCCCGCAACCTCAACTAGGTGAGTACAACTAGGTGAGTACACACACACACGCACACACACGCACATATATATATATATATATATATATATATATATATATATATATATATATATATATATATATATATATATATATATATATATATATATATATATATATGTGTGTGTGTGTGTGTGTGTGTGTGTGTGTGTGTGTTTATTCTGTGTTCTGTGCCATGTTCCTGCAAGAGAAAGACTGAGTTTTTTTTTCAGCCATTCATGGTCGAGGACGACCATGGGTAGATGGCCGAGCAATTGTAGACAGTAAGCCTACATGGCGAGTTCCCATAGTTTCCTCCAGAGGGAAGGTCTCTGGGTGGGTATGCCAAGGCCTACCTCTCCCTCAGTCGGCGCCAATGTAACCTAGAGACAACAAGGTCCACTCCTGTCTCCCTCGCAGCATGGCCCTCCTGGGCCAGGGCAACTTAAACACACTGCTTGTACACCACGAGCTGCAGAAAAGTCAAATGCTAGTCAACGGCCGTATATCTCACCTAATTGTAGCTACCTGGCAAGTACTAGTTCAACCCAAGAAGCCTGTTAAAACAGTTAACAGTGGTGGCAGCGGTAGGATCTTATTCTATGATACCACCACCACCACTACTGCAACCACTACTACCACCACTACCATCACCACCACCATTACCACCATTACCACCACTACCACTATTACCACCACAACCACTACCACCACTACCACCACCACCACTACCACCACCACTACGACCACCATCATTACCACCACCACCACACTACCACTATCACCACCATTACCACTACCACCACTACCACCACCACCACCACCACCACCACTACCACCACCATCATTACCACCACCACCACACTACCACTATCACCACAATTACCACCACTACCACCACCACTACCACCACTACCACCACGACCATTACCACCACCACCACACTACCACTATCACCACCATTACCACCACAACCACTACCACCACCACCACCACTACCACCATTACCACCACCACCACACTACCACTATCACCACCATTACCACCACCACCAGTACCACCACCACCACCATCACCACCACCACCACCACCACCACCACCACTACCACCATTACCACCACCACACTACCACTATACACATACAACAGGTCTAGTGTCTAATCGACATGTGCCTAGGACCAAATGGTAACTATCACCACCATTACCACGACCACCACTACCACCACCACCACACTACCACTATCACCACTACCACCACCACCATTACCACCACCACCACTACCACCACCCCAGAGACTGACTTTCAAATTCATAATAAGTTGATTATGATAATATTAACCCCAGTGTGTTGACGCTTTTAGTGTTGATGAATTCATTCTGCTTCTCATTATAACACATCACCTTGTAAACGTATAAAACAATGACATACCTGTTCCTGTTCATCCATCAGTTCAAAATGGTTACCTGGGTGTTAGTCAACTGGTGTGGGTCGCATTATTATTATTATTATTAAAGATTAGCCGGTATTCTCCCGGCCCGGGCCTTTTCCAAGTGGTGGCCCGGCCTTGGCTCCCTCTTTAGGGAGTGTCTGAGACCTAAGTCTCCCATGGGAGGAGGCACAAGTACCTCCTGATCTTTGGGACCAACTGTCTCCAGGCCTAGCCACAAGCTAGGCCTCTCTGGTCTGCCATCCCCGCCCCAAGGGGCCTAATGGGAATGACAGTCTTATGAGCTAAAGGCTCGGGCTCAGGCACCTACCCTACCCTAGAAAGGTTAGGCATGGTGTCGATGTGTGGGTCGCATCCTGGGACAAAACTGACCTAATTTGCCCGAAATGTTCAGCATAACAAGCGGCTTTCTATATAGTAGTATGTCACTGATGTCAGCTAGACCTGTATACCTTGTATATGTACTTGTAGTAAATACAGATATATTAGTTTACGAGCAACTATTTCAGTATCTATTTCAGTATCTATTTCAGTATCTATTTCAGTATCTATTTCAGCAACTATTTTTAATAAAATTTAAAAGTTTCCGCTACTCGCACTAAACTTAAGGGTCACCGTCCGTCTTTTAGGTTTGAAACCAGTCGGAAGAGACATTCTATAATTTTTGACTAAAAAAAATTAATATGTCTTATATATTTAATAAAACCTTGTAAACTGGGACTCGTGGCAACCTGAACTTTGAGTTTCGGACACCAACATCAGTGGTGGAAATTTGAAGCCCATCAGATGAGTCCAGTGGTGGAAATTTGAAGCCCATCAGATGAGTCCAATGGTGGAAATTTGAAGCCCATCAGATGAGTCCAATGGTGGAAATTTGAAGCCCATCAGATGAGTCCAGTGGTGGAAATTTGAAGCCCATCAGATGAGTCCAGTGGTGGAAATTTGAAGCCCATCAGATGAGTCTAGTGGTGGAAATTTGAAGCCCATCCGATGAGTCCAGTGGTGGAAATTTGAAGCCCATCAGATGAGTCCAGTGGTGGAAATTTGAAGCCCATCAGATGAGTCTAGTGGTGGAAATTTGAAGCCCATCAGATGAGTCTAGTGGTGGAAATTTGAAGCCCATCCGATGAGTCCAGTGGTGGAAATTTGAAGCCCATCAGATGAGTCCAGTGGTGGAAATTTGAAGCCCATCAGATGAGTCCAGTGGTGGAAATTTGAAGCCCATCAGATTAGTCCAGTGGTGGAAATTTGAAGCCCATCAGATGAGTCCAGTGGTGGAAATTTGAAGCCCATCAGATGAGTCCAGTGGTGGAAATTTGAAGCCCATCAGATGAGTCCAGTGGTGGAAATTTGAAGCCCATCAGATGAGTCCAGTGGTGGAAATTTGAAGCCCATCAGATGAGTTCAGTGGTGGAAATTTGAAGCCCATCAGATGAGTCCAGTGGTGGAAATTTGAAGCCCATCAGATGAGTCCTGTGGTGGAAATTTGAAGCCCATCAGATGAGTCCAGTGGTGGAAACTTGAAGCCCATCAGATGAGTCCAGTGGTGGAAATTTGAAGCCCATCAGATGAGTCCAGTGGTGGAAATTTGAAGCCCATCAGATGAGTCCAGTGGTGGAAATTTGAAGCCCATCAGATGAGTCCTGTGGTGGAAATTTGAAGCCCATCAGATGAGTCCAGTGGTGGAAATTTGAAGCCCATCAGATGAGTCCAGTGGTGGAAATTTGAAGCCCATCAGATGAGTCCAGTGGTGGAAATTTGAAGCCCATCAGATGAGTCCAGTGGTGGAAATTTGAAGCCCATCAGATGAGTCCAGTGGTGGAAATTTGAAGCCCATCAGATGAGTCCAGTGGTGGAAATTTGAAGCCCATCAGATGAGTCCAGTGGTGGAAATTTGAAGCCCATCAGATGAGTCCAGTGGTGGAAATTTGAAGCCCATCAGATGAGTCCAGTGGTGGAAATTTGAAGCCCATCAGATGAGTCCTTATTATGGCCTAACTTCCAACGATTCCATTCTTACCATTCTTCTTTTTATTATTGTGCTGCATCAGCAAATTAGCCGTCAGGTAAGCACAGTTTAACAGGTACTCTCCTGCCCCAAGATGCATCGGTTATTAAATATTAAAGCCGTTCAGAAAAGGTAAAGTGAAAAATAATCAATATTATCTAACGGGAATTAAAATGTCACGCTATTTACTCGTAAAACAGTCAAAACTGCACCTACCCACAAATCTGGAAATCTGCTCCTACACACACAAATCTGGAAATCTGCTCCAACACACACAAATCTGGAAATCTGCTCCAGCACATACAAATCTGGAAATCTGCTCCAACACACACAAATCTGGAAATCTGCTCCAACACACACAAATCTGGAAATCTGCTCCAGCACACACAAATCTGGAAATCTGCTCCAACACACACAAATCTGGAAATCTGCTCCAACACACACAAATCTGGAAATCTGCTCCAACACACACAAATCTGGAAATCTGATCCAACACACAAATCTGGAAATCTGCTCCAACACACACAAATCTGGAAATCTGCTCCAACACACACAAATCTGGAAATCTGCTCCAGCACACACAAATCTGGAAATCTGATCCAACACACACAAATCTGGAAATCTGCTCCAGCACACACAAATCTGGAAATCTGCTCCAGTACACACAAATCTGGAAATCTACTCCAACACACACAAATCTGGAAATCTGCTCCAACACACACAAATCTGGAAATCTGCTCCAACACACACAAATCTGGAAATCTGCTCCAGCACACACAAATCTGGAAATCTGCTCCAACACACACAAATCTGGAAATCTGCTCCTACACACACAAATCTGGAAATCTGCTCCAACACACACAAATCTGGAAATCTGATCCAACACACAAATCTGGAAATCTGCTCCAACACACAAATCTGGAAATCTGATCCAACACACACAAATCTGGAAATCTGCTCCAACACACACAAATCTGGAAATCTGCTCCAGCACACACAAATCTGGAAATCTGATCCAACACACACAAATCTGGAAATCTGCTCCAGCACACACAAATCTGGAAATCTGCTCCAGTACACACAAATCTGGAAATCTACTCCAACACACACAAATCTGGAAATCTGCTCCAACACACACAAATCTGGAAATCTGATCCAACACACAAATCTTGAAATCTGCTCCAACACACAAATCTGGAAATCTGATCCAACACACACAAATCTGGAAATCTGCTCCAACACACACAAATCTGGAAATCTGCTCCAACACACACAAATCTGGAAATCTGCTCCAACACACACAAATCTGGAAATCTGCTCCAACACACACAAATCTGGAAATCTGCTCCAACACACACAAATCTGGAAATCTGCTCCAACACACACAAATCTGGAAATCTGCTCCAACACACACAAATCTGGAAATCTGCTCCAACACACAAATCTGGAAATCTGCTCCAACACACACAAATCTGGAAATCTGCTCCAACACACACAAATCTGGAAATCTGCTCCAACACACACAAATCTGGAAATCTGCTCCAACACACACAAATCTGGAAATCTGCTCCAACACACAAATCTGGAAATCTGATCCAACACACACAAATCTGGAAATCTGCTCCAACACACACAAATCTGGAAATCTGCTCCAACACACAAATCCGGAAATCTGATCCAACGCACAAATCTGGAAATCTGCTCCAACACACAAATCCGGAAATCTGATCCAACGCACAAATCTGGAAATCTGCACCATCGTCGAATTGCTTGCCATCATTTTTCAGATAATCTGAAGCTCCGTCACTGGAGATTTTGGAAGTTATGAGAACCATTCCTGGCTTGGGTTTAATAACTTATGTCACAGGACACTTCAAAATACCAACTGTTCCAAGAATTTGTTCCCCGCTACCGTACGCAAGTGTTAAAAGTTTGAAGCCGATTGGAAGAGGCATTCTCGAGTTATGAGAGAAATAAGATCTAAAAGTTGAAGAACAAAACAACCTGGGCACCCTCTCTTAGGCACTTCCCTTCAAGGATACTGACAAACACCTTCATCAAACTCACAAGTAAGTGACTATGTTACTGACGTTAAAGATAACGTGACTGGCCTCAAATTAACTCATTAAATGTAATCTCAGCAACTACTATACTCAGCTGCAACAACTCACGTTTTCCTGGAAGGTGGAAGCACTTGTCTTGTACTCGTTGGAACGCAGGAGAGAGAGATATATCATAATCTACACTTGGAAAATCCTAGAAGGAATGGTCCCGAATCTGCACACAGAAATCACTCCCTGTGAAAGTAAAAGACTGGGCAGGCGATGCAAAATACCCCCAATTAAAAGTAGGGGCGCCATTGGTACACTAAGAGAAAACACCATAAGTGTCCGGGGCCCAAGACTGTTCAACAGCCTCCCACCAAGCATAAGAGGAATTACCAATAGGCCCCTGGCTGCCTTCAAGAGGGAGGTGGACAGATACCTAAAGTCAGTGCCGGATCAGCCGGGCTGTGGTTCGTACGTTGGACTACGTGCGGCCAGCAGTAACAGCCTAGTTGATCAGGGCCTGATCCACCGGGAGGCCTGGTCGTGGACCGAGCCGCGGGGGCGTTGATCTCCGGAATAACCTCCAGGTAGACTCCAGGTATGTGGAATCTCGTGTAAATACCCAGTGGATGGATGGATTAAGTAATGGGTATTCTGAATGTCTGGATGTTGGAAGCCTGGATTACGCTTGCTCAGGAAGGAGGATATGGAACACATCTGACTCTGATGTTGACATGTGCTGAAAAACTTGGTTCACAGTACCTTCAGATACTTGGTTCACAGTATCTTCAGACACTTGGTTCACGACACCTTCAGTTACTTGGTTCACAGTATCTTCAGACACTTGGTTCATGACACTTTCAGACATTTGGTTCACAGTACCTTCAGATACTTGGTTCACAGTACCTTCAGACACTTGGTTCACAGTATCTTCAGACACTTGGTTCATGACACTTTCAGACATTTGGTTCACAGTACCTTCAGATACTTGGTTCACAGTACCTTCAGACACTTGGTTCACAGTATCTTCAGACACTTGGTTCACGACACCTTCAGATACTTGGTTCACAGTACCTTCAGTTACTTGGTTCACAGTATCTTCAGATACTTGGTTCACGACACTTTCAGACATTTGGTTCACAGTACCTTCAGATACTTGGTTCACAGTACCTTCAGATACTTGGTTCACAGTATATTCAGACACTTGGTTCACGACACCTTCAGATACTTGGTTCACAGTACCTTCAGTTACTTGGTTCACAGTATCTTCAGACACTTGGTTCACGACACTTTCAGACATTTGGTTCACAGTACCTTCAGATACTTGGTTCACAGTACCTTCAGACACTTGGTTCACAGTACCTTCAGATACTTGGTTCACAGTACCTTCAGTTACTTGGTTCACAGTATCTTCAGACACTTGGTTCATGACACTTTCAGACATTTGGTTCACAGTACCTTCAGATACTTGGTTCACAGTACCTTCAGACACTTGGTTCACAGTACCTTCAGATACTTGGTTCACAGTACCTTCAGATACTTGGTTCACAGTACCTTCAGTTACTTGGTTCACAGTATCTTCAGGCACTTGGTTCACGACACTTTCAGACATTTGGTTCACAGTACCTTCAGATACTTGGTTCACAGTACCTTCAGACACTTGGTTCACAGTACCTTCAGACACTTGGTTCACAGTACCTTCAGACACTTGGTTCACAGTACCTTCAGATACTTGGTTCACAGTACCTTCAGACACTTGGTTCACAGTACCTTCAGATACTTGGTTCACAGTACCTTCAGACACTTGGTTCACAGTACCTTCAGATACTTGGTTCAGATTACCTTCAGACACTTGGTTCACAGTACCTTCAGATACTTGGTTCACAGTACCATCAGACACTTGGTTCACAGTACCTTCAGATACTTGGTTCACAGTACCTTCAGACACTTGGTTCACAGTACCTTCAGATACTTGGTTCACAGTACCTTCAGACACTTGGTTCACGACACTTTCAGACATTTGGTTCACAGTACCTTCAGATACTTGGTTCACAGTACCTTCAGACACTTGGTTCACAGTATCTTCAGATACTTGGTTCACAGTATCTTCAGACACTTGGTTCGCGACACTTTCAGACATTTGGTTCACAGTACCTTCAGATACTTGGTTCACAGTACCTTCAGATACTTGGTTCACAATATCTTCAGACACTTGGTTCACAGTATCTTCAGACACTTGGTTCGCGACACTTTCAGACATTTGGTTCACAGTACCTTCAGATACTTGGTTCACAGTACCTTCAGACACTTGGTTCACAGTACCTTCAGATACTTGGTTCACAGTACCTTCAGACACTTGGTTCACAGTACCTTCAGATACTTGGTTCACAGTACCTTCAGACACTTGGTTCACAGTACCTTCAGACACTTGGTTCACAGTACCTTCAGATACTTGGTTCACAGTACCTTCAGACACTTGGTTCACAGTACCTTCAGATACTTGGTTCACAGTACCTTCAGACACTTGGTTCACAGTACCTTCAGATACTTGGTTCACAGCACCTTTAGACACTTGGTTCACAGTATCTTCAGACACTTGGTTCACGACACCTTCAGATACTTGGTTCACAGTACATTCAGTTACTTGGTTCACAGTATCTTCAGACACTTGGTTCACGACACTTTCAGACATTTGGTTCACAGTACCTTCAGATACTTGGTTCACAGTACCTTCAGACACTTGGTTCACAGTACCTTCAGATACTTGGTTCACAGTACCTTCAGTTACTTGGTTCACAGTATCTTCAGACACTTGGTTCATGACACTTTCAGACATTTGGTTCACAGTACCTTCAGATACTTGGTTCACAGTACCTTCAGACACTTGGTTCACAGTACCTTCAGATACTTGGTTCACAGTACCTTCAGATACTTGGTTCACAGTACCTTCAGTTACTTGGTTCACAGTATCTTCAGGCACTTGGTTCACGACACTTTCAGACATTTGGTTCACAGTACCTTCAGATACTTGGTTCACAGTACCTTCAGACACTTGGTTCACAGTACCTTCAGACACTTGGTTCACAGTACCTTCAGACACTTGGTTCACAGTACCTTCAGATACTTGGTTCACAGTACCTTCAGACACTTGGTTCACAGTACCTTCAGATACTTGGTTCACAGTACCTTCAGACACTTGGTTCACAGTACCTTCAGATACTTGGTTCACAGTACCTTCAGACACTTGGTTCACAGTACCTTCAGATACTTGGTTCACAGTACCTTCAGACACTTGGTTCACAGTACCTTCAGATACTTGGTTCACAGTACCTTCAGACACTTGGTTCACAGTACCTTCAGATACTTGGTTCACAGTACCTTCAGATACTTGGTTCACAGTACCTTCAGACACTTGGTTCACAGTACCTTCAGATACTTGGTTCACAGTACCTTCAGACACTTGGTTCACAGTACCTTCAGATACTTGGTTCACAGTACCTTCAGACACTTGGTTCACAGTACCTTCAGATACTTGGTTCACAGTACCTTCAGACACTTGGTTCACGACACTTTCAGACATTTGGTTCACAGTACCTTCAGATACTTGGTTTACAGTACCTTCAGACACTTGGTTCACAGTATCTTCAGATACTTGGTTCACAGTATCTTCAGACACTTGGTTCACAGTACCTTCAGATACTTGGTTCACAGTATCTTCAGACACTTGGTTCACAGTACCTTCAGATACTTGGTTCACAGTATCTTCAGACACTTGGTTCGCGACACTTTCAGACATTTGGTTCACAGTACCTTCAGATACTTGGTTCACAGTACCTTCAGATACTTGGTTCACAATATCTTCAGACACTTGGTTCACAGTATCTTCAGACACTTGGTTCGCGACACTTTCAGACATTTGGTTCACAGTACCTTCAGATACTTGGTTCACAGTACCTTCAGACACTTGGTTCACAGTACCTTCAGATACTTGGTTCACAGTACCTTCAGACACTTGGTTCACAGTACCTTCAGATACTTGGTTCACAGTACCTTCAGACACTTGGTTCACAGTACCTTCAGACACTTGGTTCACAGTACCTTCAGATACTTGGTTCACAGTACCTTCAGACACTTGGTTCACAGTACCTTCAGATACTTGGTTCACAGTACCTTCAGACACTTGGTTCACAGTACCTTCAGATACTTGGTTCACAGTACCTTTAGACACTTGGTTCACAGTATCTTCAGACACTTGGTTCACGACACCTTCAGATACTTGGTTCACAGTACCTTCAGTTACTTGGTTCACAGTATCTTCAGACACTTGGTTCACGACACTTTCAGACACTTGGTTCACAGTACCTTCAGATACTTGGTTCACAGTACCTTCAGACACTTGGTTCACAGTACCTTCAGATACTTGGTTCACAGTACCTTCAGTTACTTGGTTCACAGTATCTTCAGACACTTGGTTCATGACACTTTCAGACATTTGGTTCACAGTACCTTCAGATACTTGGTTCACAGTACCTTCAGACACTTGGTTCACAGTACCTTCAGATACTTGGTTCACAGTACCTTCAGATACTTGGTTCACAGTACCTTCAGTTACTTGGTTCACAGTATCTTCAGGCACTTGGTTCACGACACTTTCAGACATTTGGTTCACAGTACCTTCAGATACTTGGTTCACAGTACCTTCAGACACTTGGTTCACAGTACCTTCAGACACTTGGTTCACAGTACCTTCAGACACTTGGTTCACAGTACCTTCAGATACTTGGTTCACAGTACCTTCAGACACTTGGTTCACAGTACCTTCAGATACTTGGTTCACAGTACCTTCAGACACTTGGTTCACAGTACCTTCAGATACTTGGTTCACAGTACCTTCAGACACTTGGTTCACAGTACCTTCAGATACTTGGTTCACAGTACCTTCAGACACTTGGTTCACAGTACCTTCAGATACTTGGTTCACAGTACCTTCAGACACTTGGTTCACAGTACCTTCAGATACTTGGTTCACAGTACCTTCAGACACTTGGTTCACGACACTTTCAGACATTTGGTTCACAGTACCTTCAGATACTTGGTTCACAGTACCTTCAGACACTTGGTTCACAGTATCTTCAGATACTTGGTTCAGAGTATCTTCAGACACTTGGTTCACAGTACCTTCAGATACTTGGTTCACAGTATCTTCAGACACTTGGTTCACGGTACCTTCAGATACTTGGTTCACAGTATCTTCAGACACTTGGTTCACAGTACCTTCAGATACTTGGTTCACAGTATCTTCAGACACTTGGTTCACAGTACCTTCAGATACTTGGTTCACAGTATCTTCAGACACTTGGTTCACGGTACCTTCAGATACTTGGTTCACAGTACCTTCAGATACTTGGTTCACAGTATCTTCAGACACTTGGTTCGCGACACTTTCAGACATTTGGTTCACAGTACCTTCAGATACTTGGTTCACAGTACCTTCAGATACTTGGTTCACAATATCTTCAGACACTTGGTTCACAGTATCTTCAGACACTTGGTTCGCGACACTTTCAGACATTTGGTTCACAGTACCTTCAGATACTTGGTTCACAGTACCTTCAGACACTTGGTTCACAGTACCTTCAGATACTTGGTTCACAGTACCTTCAGACACTTGGTTCACAGTACCTTCAGATACTTGGTTCACAGTACCTTCAGACACTTGGTTCACAGTACCTTCAGACACTTGGTTCACAGTACCTTCAGATACTTGGTTCACAGTACCTTCAGACACTTGGTTCACAGTACCTTCAGATACTTGGTTCACAGTACCTTCAGACACTTGGTTCACAGTACCTTCAGATACTTGGTTCACAGTACCTTCAGACACTTGGTTCACAGTACCTTCAGATACTTGGTTCACAGTACCTTCAGATACTTGGTTCACAGTACCTTCAGACACTTGGTTCACAGTACCTTCAGATACTTGGTTCACAGTACCTTCAGACACTTGGTTCACAGTACCTTCAGATACTTGGTTCACAGTACCTTCAGACACTTGGTTCACAGTACCTTCAGATACTTGGTTCACAGTACCTTCAGACACTTGGTTCACAGTACCTTCAGACACTTGGTTCACAGTACCTTCAGACACTTGGTTCACAGTACCTTCAGACACTTGGTTCACAGTACCTTCAGACACTTGGTTCACAGTACCTTCAGACACTTGGTTCACAGTACCTTCAGACACTTGGTTCACAGTACCTTCAGATACTTGGTTCACAGTACCTTCAGATACTTGGTTCACAGTACCTTCAGACACTTGGTTCACAGTACCTTCAGACACTTGGTTCACAGTACCTTCAGACACTTGGTTCACAGTACCTTCAGATACTTGGTTCACAGTACCTTCAGATACTTGGTTCACAGTACCTTCAGATACTTGGTTCACAGTACCTTCAGATACTTGGTTCACAGTACCTTCAGATACTTGGTTCACAGTACCTTCAGATACTTGGTTCACAGTACCTTCAGATACTTGGTTCACAGTACCTTCAGGTACTTGGTTCACAATACCTTCAGATACTTGGTTCACAGTACCCTCAGATACTTGGTTCACAGTACCTTCAGATACTTGGTTCACAGTACCTTCAGATACTTGGTTCACAGTACCTTCAGATACTTGGTTCACACTACATTCAGATACTTGGTTCACAGTACCTTCAGATACTTGGTTCACAGTACCTTCAGATACTTGGTTCACAGTACCTTCGGATACTTGGTTCACAGTACCTTCAGATACTTGGTTCACAGTACCTTCAGATACTTGGTTCACAGTACCTTCAGATACTTGGTTCACAGTACCTTCAGATACTTGGTTCACAGTACCTTCAGACACTTGGTTCACATTACCTTCAGATACTTGGTTCACAGTACCTTCAGATACTTGGTTCACAGTACCTTCAGATACTTGGTTCACAGTACCTTCAGATACTTGGTTCACAGTACCTTCAGATACTTGGTTCACAGTACCTTCAGATACTTGGCTCACAGTACCTTCAGATACTTGGTTCACAGTACCTTCAGATACTTGGTTCACAGTACCTTCAGATACTTGGTTCACAGTACCTTCAGATACTTGGTTCACAGTACCTTCAGATACTTGGTTCACAGTACCTTCAGATACTTTGTTCACAGTACCTTCAGATACTTGGTTCACAGTACCTTCAGATACTTGGTTCACAGTACCTTCAGATACTTGGTTCACAGTACCTTCAGATACTTGGTTCACAGTACCTTCAGATACTTGGTTCACAGTACCTTCAGACACTTGGTTCACAGTACCTTCAGATACTTGGTTCACAGTACCTTCAGATACTTGGTTCACAGTACCTTCAGATACTTGGTTCACAGTACCTTCAGATACTTGGTTCACAGTACCTTCAGATACTTGGTTCACAGTACCTTCAGATACTTGGTTCACAGTACCTTCAGATACTTGGTTCACAGTACCTTCAGATACTTGGTTCACAGTACCTTCAGATACTTGGTTCACAGTACCTTCAGATACTTGGTTCACAGTACCTTCAGATACTTGGTTCACAGTACCTTCAGATACTTGGTTCACAGTACCTTCAGATACTTGGTTCACAGTACCTTCAGATACTTGGTTCACAGTACCTTCAGACACTTGGTTCACAGTACCTTCAGATACTTGGTTCACAGTACCTTCAGATACTTGGTTCACAGTACCTTCAGATACTTGGTTCACAGTACCTTCAGATACTTGGTTCACAGTACCTTCAGATACTTGGTTCACAGTACCTTCAGATACTTGGTTCACAGTACCTTCAGATACTTGGTTCACAGTACCTTCAGATACTTGGTTCACAGTACCTTCAGATACTTGGTTCACAGTACCTTCAGATACTTGGTTCACAGTACCTTCAGATACTTGGTTCACAGTACCTTCAGATACTTGGTTCACAGTACCTTCAGATACTTGGTTCACAGTACCTTCAGATACTTGGTTCACAGTACCTTCAGATACTTGGTTCACACTACCTTCAGATACTTGGTTCACAGTACCTTCAGATACTTGGTTCACAGTACCTTCAGATACTTTGTTCACAGTACCTTCAGATACTTGGTTCACAGTACCTTCAGATACTTGGTTCACAGTACCTTCAGATACTTGGTTCACAGTACCTTCAGATACCTGGTTCACAGTACCTTCAGATACTTGGTTCACAGTACCTTCAGATACTTGGTTCACACTACCTTCAGATACTTGGTTCACAGTACCTTCAGATACTTGGTTCACAGTACCTTCAGATACTTTGTTCACAGTACCTTCAGATACTTGGTTCACAGTACCTTCAGATACTTGGTTCACAGTACCTTCAGATACTTGGTTCACAGTACCTTCAGATACTTGGTTCACAGTACCTTCAGATACTTGGTTCACAGTACCTTCAGACACTTGGTTCACAGTACCTTCAGATACTTGGTTCACAGTACCTTCAGATACTTGGTTCACAATACCTTCAGATACTTGGTTCACAGTACCTTCAGATACTTGGTTCACAGTACCTTCAGATACTTGGTTCACAGTACCTTCAGATACTTGGTTCACAGTACCTTCAGATACTTGGTTCACAGTACCTTCAGACACTTGGTTCACAGTACCTTCAGATACTTGGTTCACAGTACCTTCAGACACTTGGTTCACAGTACCTTCAGACACTTGGTTCACAGTACCTTCAGATACTTGGTTCACAGTACCTTCAGACACTTGGTTCACAGTACCTTCAGATACTTGGTTCACAGTACCTTCAGACACTTGGTTCACAGCACCTTCAGACACTTGGTTCACATCACCTTCAGACACTTGGTTCACAGTACCTTCAGACACTTGGTTCACAGCACCTTCAGACACTTGGTTCACAGTACCTTCAGACACTTGGTTCACAGCACCTTCAGACACTTGGTTCACAGTACCTTCAGACACTTGGTTCACAGCACCTTCAGACACTTGGTTCACAGTACCTTCAGACACTTGGTTCACAACACCTTCAGACACTTGGTTCACAGCACCTTCAGACACTTGGTTCACAGTACCTTCAGACACTTGGTTCACAGCACCTTCAGACACTTGGTTCACAGTACCTTCAGACACTTGGTTCACAGTACCTTCAGACACTTGGTTCACAGTACCTTCAGACACTTGGTTCACGACAGCTTCAGACACTTGGTTCACAGTACCTTCAGACACTTGGTTCACAGTACCTTCAGACACTTGGTTCACAGTACCTTCAGACACTTGGTTCACAGTACCTTCAGACACTTGGTTCACAGTACCTTCAGACACTTGGTTCACAGTACCTTCAGACACTTGGTTCACAGTACCTTCAGACACTTGGTTCACAGTACCTTCAGACACTTGGTTCTCCTACTCTAGCTTCTTCGTCAGTGCTTTAAAAACACCTTCTCAGTCATGTGATCAAAACACCTGTTTAAAACTCTTGTTTAAAGCACCTGTTTTAAACACTTGTTCAGAACACCTGCTCAAATCACCAATTCACTATGCCTGTTCGTACCACCTGTCCAGAACACCTGTTCAAAGCATTTATTCATAACACCTGTTTAAAACGCCTGTTTAAACACCTGTTCAAAATTTATATTCATAACACCTATTCTAAACAACTGTTCAATAACACCTGTTTGGAACACCCCCCCAAAAAATGTTTAAAACACCAGTTAAAACACAGGTCCAATAAGACGTGTTCATAACTTTTGTCCAGAACACCAGTTAATAACACCTGTCCAGAACACCTGCTCAGACCACCTATTCAAAACACTTGTTTAATAATACCTGTCAAAACACCCATTCAAAACATGTTACGGGTTCATTTTATTACCGACACCAGAGCTCCGTCACCAGCGTCACCAAGACCAGTGCTCCGTCACCAGCGTCACCAAGACCAGAGCTCCGTCACCAAGACCACTGCTCCGTCACCAGCGTCACCAAGACCAGAGCTCCGTCACCAGCGTCACCAAGACCAGAGCTCCGTCACCAAGACCAGTGCTCCGTCACCAGCGTCACCAAGACCAGAGCTCAAGACCAGAGCTCCGTCACCAGCGTCACCAAGACCAGAGCTCCGTCACCAGTGTCACCAAGACCAGAGCTCCGTCACCAGCGTCACCAAGACCAGAGCTCCGTCACCAGTGTCACCAAGACCAGAGCTCCGTCACCAGTGTCACCAAGACCAGAGCTCCGTCACCAGCGTCACCAAGACCAGAGCTCCGTCACCAGTGTCACCAAGACCAGAGCTCCGTCACCAGCGTCACCAAGACCAGTGCTCCGTCACCAGCGTCACCAAGACCAGTGCTCCGTCACCAGCGTCACCAAGACCAGTGCTCCGTCACCAGTGTCACCAAGACCAGAGCTCCGTCACCAGCGTCACCAAGACCAGAGCTCCGTCACCAGTGTCACCAAGACCAGAGCTCCGTCACCAGCGTCACCAAGACCAGAGCTCCGTCACCAGCGTCACCAAGACCAGAGCTCCGTCACCAAGACCAGTGCTCCGTCACCAGCGTCACCAAGACCAGAGCTCCGTCACCAAGACCAGTGCTCCGTCACCAGCGTCACCAAGACCAGTGCTCCGTCACAAAGACCAGTGCTCCGTCACCAGCGTCACCAAGACCAGAGCTCCGTCACCAAGACCAGTGCTCCGTCACAAGGGTCACCAAGACCAGAGCTCCGTCACCAAGACCAGAGCTCCGTCACCAGCGTCCCCAAGACTAGAGCTCCGTCACCAAGACCAGTGCTCCGTTACAAGCGTCACCAAGACCAGAGCTCCGTCACCAAGACCAGAGCTCCGTCACCAGCGTCACCAAGACCAGTGATCCGTCACCAGCGACACCAAGACCAGTGCTCCGTCACAAGCGTCACCAAGACCAGAGCTCCGTCACCAGTGTCACCAAGACCAGAGCTCCGTCACCAGTGTCACCAAGACCAGTGCTCCGTCACCAGTGTCACCAAGACCAGAGCTCCGTCACCAAGACCAGTGCTCCGTCACCAGCGTCACCAAGACCAGAGCTCCGTCACAAGCGTCACCAAGACCAGAGCTCCGTCACCAGTGTCACCAAGATCAGAGCTCCGTCACCAGCGTCACCAAGACCAGAGCTCCGTCACCAAGACCAGTGCTCCGTCACCAGCGACACCAAGACCAGAGCTCCGTCACCAAGACCAGAGCTCCGTCACCAAGACCAGTGCTCCGTCACCAAGACCAGAGCTCCGTCACCAAGACCAGAGCTCCGTCACCAAGACCAGTGCTCCATCACCAAGACCAGTGCTCCGTCACCAAGACCAGTGCTCCGTCACCAAGACCAGAGCTCCGTCACCAAGACCAGAGCTCCGTCACCAAGACCAGAGCTTCGTCACCAAGACCAGAGCTTCGTCACCAAGACCAGAGCTTCGTCACCAGCGGCAACAAGACCAGAGCTCCGTCACCAGCGACACCAAGACCAGAGCTCCGTCACCAAGACCAGAGCTCCGTCACCAAGACCAGTGCTCCGTCACCAAGACCAGTGCTCCGTCACCAAGACCAGAGCTCCGTCACCAAGACCAGAGCTCCGTCACCAAGACCAGAGCTCCGTCACTAAGACCAGAGCTCCGTCACCAGCGACACCAAGACCAGAGCTCCGTCACCAAGACCAGAGCTCCGTCACCAGCGACACCAAGACCAGAGCTCCGTCACCAACACCAGCGCTCCGTCACCAGCGACACCAAGACCAGTGCTCCGTCACCAAGACCAGTGCTCCGTCACCAAGACCAGAGCTCCGTCACCAAGACCAGAGCTCCGTCACCAAGACCAGAGCTCCGTCAAAAGCGACACCAAGACCAGAGCTCCGTCACCAGCGACACCAAGACCAGAGCTCCGTCACCAAGACCAGTGCTCCGTCACCAAGACCAGTGCTCCGTCACCAAGACCAGAGCTCCGTCACCAGCGACACCAAGACCAGAGCTCCGTCACAAGGACCAGAGCTCCGTCACCAGCGACACCAAGACCAGAGCTCCGTCACCAAGACCAGATCTCCGTCACCAAGACCAGTGCTCCGTCACCAAGACCAGAGCTCCGTCACCAGCGACACCAAGACCAGAGCTCCGTCACCAAGACCAGTGCTCCGTCACCAAGACCAGAGCTCCGTCACCAAGACCAGAGCTCCGTCACCAGCG
>NC_091322.1:37076803-37094303 GCF_038502225.1 Cherax quadricarinatus | reverse complement strand
GCAAAGGAGATACAATCACGGCAAGAGAGAGATAGTCATGGCGAGGGAGAGACAGTCAGGGCGAGGGGGAGATAGTCAGGGCGAGGGAGAGACAGTCAGGGGGAGGGAGAGACAGTCAGGGGGAGGGAGAGACAATCAGGGCGAGGGAGAGATAGTCATGGCGAGAGAGAGACAGTCAGGGCAAGAGAGAGATAGTCAGGGCGAGGGAGAGATAGTCAGGGCGAGAGAGAGACAGTCAGGGCGAGGGAGAGATAGTCAGGGCGAGGGAGAGATAGTCAGGGCGAGGGAGGAATAGTCAGGGCGAGAGAGAGATAGTCAGGGCGAGGGAGAGATAGTCAGGGCGAGGGAGAGATATTCAGGACGAGGGAGAGACAGTCAGGGCGAGGGAGACAGTCAGGGCAAGGGAGAGATAGTCAGGGCGAGGGAGAGATAGTCAGGGCGAGGGAGAGACAGTCAAGGCGATGGAGAGACAGTCAGGGCGAGGGAGAGATAGTCAGGGCGAAGAAGAGATAGTCAGGGCGAGGGAGAGATAGTCAGGGCGAGGAAGAGATAGTCAGGGCGAGGAAGAGATAGTTAGGGCGAGGGAGAGATTGTCAGGGAGAGGGAGAGATAGTCAGGGCGAGGGAGAGATTGTCAGGGCGAGGGAGAGATAGTCAGGGCGAGGGAGAGACAATCACGGCGAGAGAGAGATAGAAAGGGCGAGGGAGAGATAGTCAGGACGAGGGAGAGATAGTCAGGGCGAGGGAAAGACAATCACGGCGAGAGAGAGATAGTCAGGGCGAGGGAGAGACAGTCAGGGCGAGGGAGAGATAGTCAGGGCGAGGGGGAGATAGTCAGGGCGAGGGAGAGACAGTCAGGGCGAGGGAGAGATAGTCAGGGCGAGGGAGAGATAGTCAGGGCGAGGGAGAGATAGTCAGGGCGAGGAAGAGATAGTCATGGCGAGGGAGAGATAGTCAGGGCGAGGAAGAGATAGTCAGGGCGAGGAAGAGATAGTTAGGGCGAGGGAGAGATAGTCAGGGCGAGGGAGAGATAGTCAGGGCGAGGGAGAGATTGTCAGGGCGAGGGAGAGATAGTCAGGGCGAGGGAGAGACAATCACGGCGAGAGAGAGATAGAAAGGGCGAGGGAGAGATAGTCAGGGCGAGGGAGAGATAGTCAGGGCGAGGGAGAGATAGTCAGGGCGAGGGAGAGATAGTCAGGGCGAGGGGGAGATAGTCAGGGCGAGGGAGAGATAGTCAGGGCGAGGGAGAGATAGTCAGGACGAGGGAGAGATAGTCAGGGCGAGGGAGAGATAGTCAGGGCGAGGGGGAGATAGTCAGGGCGAGGGAGAGACAGTCAGGGCGAGGGAGAGACAGTCAGGGCGAGGGAGAGATAGTCAGGGCTAGGGATATCAAGGACGGGACATTGATCCTGGAAGATCAAAGATCGGACATTGATCCTGGAAGGTGCTAGACAGCATGTTAAGAAACTGGAGAAAGTACAGAGGTATGCAACAAAACTAATCCCAATGGAATAAAGAGAGGGTCAAGGAAAATAAAAGAGGGGAAACCGGAGAAGATAAAGACATGTAAAATAGAAGACTTAATGATGGGGTGAACAAGAATTAACTACTTGAGAGGATGGAAACAGGTACTCAAGGGCAGAGTTGAATGTCAGGAAGTATGTTTTCAACCACAGGGTGGTCAGTGAGTGTAATGACCTAGTTTAAGAAATAGCGGAGTTGGATTTTATGCATAGTTTTAAGAAGGGTTACGACGAGGTCCACGAGGCTAGGAGGGAGTGAACCTGGCAAGTTGCAAGTTGAGAGTCTAGCTAAGGGGTATGTCCTATGAGGAGAGGTTAAGGGAAATCGACCTACCCACATTAAAGGACAGGAGAGAGGAGAGGGCACATGGTAACTACTGAGAGGAATTGACAAGGTGGATAGGGACAGGATGTTCCAGAGATGGGACACAACAACAAGGGGGTCACAATTGCAAGTTGAAGACTCAGATGAGTCACAAGGAGGAAGTATTTTTTTTTTTTTTTGGTAAAAGAGTTGTCAGGAAGTGGAATAGTCAGGAGAGTGATGTAGTGGAGGCAGGAACCATACATATAGCTTTAAGAAGAGGTATGATAAAGCTCATGGAGCAGGGAGAAAGTGGACCTAGTAGCGACCCATGATGGAAGGGATAGATTCAGAAGTGTCCCTGTTTGCAGATGATGTAAAGTTAAAGAGAAGAATTAAATCGGATGAGGATCAGGCAGAATTACAAAGAGACCTGGACAGCCTGGAAGCTTGGTCCAGTAACTGTCTCCTCGAGTTTAACCCCTCCAAATGCAGTCATGAAGATCGGGGAAGGGCAAAGAAGACCGCAGACAGAGTATAGGCTAGGTGGCTAAAGACTGAAAACCTCACTCAAGGAAAAGGATCTTGGGGTGAGTATAATACCGAGCACATCTCCTGAGGCGCACATCAACCAAATAACTGCTGCAGCATACGGGCGCCTGGCAAACCTAAGAACAGCGTTCAGGACCCTGTACATTGCGTAAGTTAGGCCCATATTGGAGTACGCGGCATTAGTTTGGAACCCACACCTAGCCAAGCATATAAAGAAACTAGAGAAAGTGCAAAGGTTTGCAACAAGACTAGTCCCAGGGGAGAGGTTAAGGGAAATCTACCTGATGACACTGGAAGACAGGGGAGGGAGGGGGAAAAATGATAACATATAAAATATTGAGAGGAATTGACACGGTGGACAAAGACAGGATGTTCCAGAGATGGGACACAGCAACAAGATAAATCACAGGGATGTTAGGATGTATTTCTTCAGTCACAGAGTTGTAAGGAAGTGGAACAGTCTGGGAGGTGATGTAGTGGAGGCAGGATCCAAACATAGCTTTAAGAAGAGGTATGATAAAACTCATGGAGCAGGAAGTGACCTAGTAGCGACCAGTGAAGAGGCGGGGCCAAGAGTTGTGAATCGACCCCTGCAACCACAACTAGGTGAGCACAACTAGGTAAGTACACACACACACACACACACACACACACACACACACACACACACACACACACACACACCACACAACACAAGGTAAATCCTTTTACAATAGCAAAAGAGACAGCCCTCTAGAGAGCTGCTGGGACACCAGAAGATGGATGTTGCATGTATACCAGTGTGAGGCAGGGCCCTGCCTCATACTGCCCTGGGCCCTGCCTCACACTGGCCCGGGTCCTGCCTCACACTGTCTCGTGCCTCACACTGCCCCGGGTCCTGCCTCACACTGCCCCGGGCTCTACTTCATACAGCCTCGGGCCCTGCCTCACACTGCCCCGAGGAATTGAATTATCCATCCTGAGCCACTGGAACACCCTTCCTGGACCACTGGACTACCATGGGCAGGGACAACACCCAGTTCTGCGAATGCTGTGGGTGCAGGAACTGCTAAGAACGTGAAAGGCGAGAGAGAGTGTGTGTGTGAGGCTGGTCACTGATCTCTCTCTCGCTCTCTCTCTGTTTCGCCTACGCAGTAGGCTTCTTCAGTCGAAAACAGAGGAGTCAGCAGAAAAAGTAGAGATGTGAAGACTATGTAATCAGTCCATCACCCTTGAAGACGTAGTCTTGAGGTGGTCAGTCCCTCATCCTGTCGGTATTGTATACCATTATCATATTCACTCTCTTGGTTGTGCTGAGAATGATATAAAATACCGACAAGTTGAAGGTTAAGACACACGTACAACTGTTGGGTATTTCTATTGATGAAACGTTTCGCCTACACAGCAGGCTTGTTCAGTCATATACACAGGCAGCAGGTGTTGTAATGGTGAAATGAAGAGGGTAGGGAGTTCGCCCCCCCCAACCCCATCCTACCACTCCCCCAAATAGAGATAATACCCCCTCCTCCCCCACCCCTCCCCTCCCCCCTCACCACCCCTCCCCTCCCCCTCACCACCCCTCCCCTCCCCGTATAGGGACTCCTAACCTGGCTTCTCCCTTTCATTCCTCCCTCACCACGACTCTTCTCCTTCCCCTCACCCCTTGTACCTCTCACTCCCGATCCTTCCTCATTATCCCACCCTCCTCCTCCTCCTCCTCCTCCTCCTCCTCCTCCTCCTCCTCCTCCCACTCCTCCTCTTCCTCCTCCTCCTCCTCTTCCTCCTCCTCTTCTTCCTCCTCCTCCTCCTTCACCTTCCTGGAAGAGAGGATCAACATCTATGAGACTAAAAGCTACAGTATTGTCTTGTAGGTAAATGGTTCAAAGAACCGACATGTTCATAAATTAGACACATGTGCAACTCTTGGGTATCTTTATTGAGGAAACGTTTCGCCACACAGTGGCTTCATCAGTCCATACATAGGAGAATCTTGAAGAACAGGAGGAGAATTTATCAACATGTCTGTTCTCTGAACCATTCACCTACAATCCTGTCAGACATTGCAACTTCTTGGGATCTTAATACTTGGGAATTCTTCGCTTGCCTAACCCTTGGGCACGACCTACTTCCACATTGAACAAATGTGACACCACCTACGACTGCTGCACCTCTCCTACCAACGGTTTATAAGCTCTTTCTCCGCATGTATGCCGTATTCTATTCAAGATTGATGGACTGACCACATCGACTCAAGGTTGAGGGACTGATTACCTCATTCTCCTCCTGTTCTTCAAGATTCTCCTTTGTATGGACTGATTAAGCCACTGTGTGGCGAAACGTTTCCTCAATAAAGATACCCAAGAGTTGCACATGTGTCTAATTTATCAGTATTGTCTTGGATTTATGGAGGAAGGTTTCCTGTGTCTCCCTCTTCCTGATCCTCCTCCTCCTCCTTTTCCCTTTCTCCTCCTGATCCTCTCATCCTCCTCCTCCTCCTCCTCCTCCTATTCCCGCTCTTCCTCCTGCTCCTACCCTTCCCTCTGCTTCTCCTCCTCCTCCACTCCATAATACGCAGGACCTAACCAATAAGCAAAGGTTTACTCCACAAACACACACATACACACACATCTCTCCATGGGTCCTGAGAGAGGGAGCAGAGGCGCTATGTGTACCCCTAACAACAATATTCAATACATCTGTCGAAACAGGGAGATTGCCTGAGGCATGGAAGACAGCAAATGTAGTCCCAATCTTTAAAAAAGGAGACAGACATAAAGCATTAAACTACAGACCAGTGTCACTGACATGTATAGTATGCAGAGTCATGGAGAAGATTGTCAGGAGAAGAGTGGTGGAACACCTAGAAAGGAATGATCTCATCAACAGCAGCCAGCATGGTTTCAGGGACCGGAAATCCTGTGTCAACAGTAAGACAAGAGAGAGAGAGATGGGTGGATTGCATTTTCTTGGACTGCAAGAAGGCATTTGACACAGTTCCACACAAGAGATTAGTGCAAAATCTGGAGGACCAAGCAGGGATAACAGGGAAGGCACTACAATGGATCAGGGAATACTTGTCAGGAAGACAGCAGCGAGTCATGGTACGTGGCGAGGTGTCAGAGTGGACACCTATGACCAGCGGGGTCCCACAGGGGTCAGTCCTAGAACCAGTGCTGTTTCTGGTATTTGTGAACGACATGACGGAAGGAATAGACTCTGAGGTGTCCCTGTTTGCAGATGACGTGAAGTTGATGAGAAGAATTCATTCGATCGAAGACCAGGCAGAACTACAAAGGGATCTGGACAGGCTGCAGACCTGGTCCAGCAATTGGCTCCTGGAGTTCAACACCACCAAGTGCAAAGTCATGAAGATTGGGGAAGGGCAAAGAAGACCGCAGACGGAGTACAGTCTAGGAGGCCAGAGACTACAAACTTAACTCAAGGAAAAAGATCTTGGGGTGAGTATAACACCAAGCACATCTCCTGAAGCGCACATCATCCAAATAACAGCATATAGGCGCCTAGCAAACCTCAGAACAGCATTCCGACATCTTAATAAGGAATCGTTCAGGACCCTGTACACCGTGTACGTTAGGCCCATACTGGAGTATGCGGCACCAGTTTGGAACCCACACCTAGCCAAGCACGTGAAGAAACTAGAGAAAGTGCAAAGGTTTGCAACAAGACTAGTCCCAGAGCTAAGAGGTATGTCCTACGAGGAGAGGTTAAGGGAAATCAACCTGACGACACTGGAGGACAGGAGAGATAGGGGGGACATGATAACGACATACAAAATACTGAGAGGAATTGACAAGGTGGACAAAGACAGGATGTTCCAGAGATGGGACACAGTAACAAGGGGACACAGTTGGAAGCTGAAGACACAGATGAATCACAGGGATGTTAGGAAGTATTTCTTCAGCCACAGAGTAGTCAGTAAGTGGAATAGTTTGGGAAGCGATATAGTGGAGGCAGGATCCATACATAGCTTTAAGCAGAGGTATGATAAAGCTCACGGCTCAGGGAGAGTGACTTAGTAGCGATCAGTGAAGAGGCGGGGCCAGGAGCTCGGACTCGACCCCCGCAACTTCAACTAGGTGAGTACAACTAGGTGAGTACATACATACACACACACATACACACACACACACACACACACACACACACTCACACACACACACACACACACACACACACACACACACACACACACACACACACACACACACACACACACACACACACACACACACACACACACACACACACACACACACACACACACACACACACACACACACACAGACACACACACACACACACACACACACACACACACACACACACACACACACACACACACACACACACACACACACACACACACACACACACACACACACACACACACACACACACACACACACACACACACACACACACACACACATACACACACACACACATACACACACACACACACACACACACACACACACACACACACACACTCACACACACACACACACACACACACACACACACACACACACACACACACACACACACACACACACACACACACACACACACACACACACACACACACACACACACACACACACACACACACACACACACACACACACACACACACCGGACAACATCTCCCCGTGGGTCCTTAGAGAGGGAGCAGATATGTTGTGCGTGCCACTTACCACAATCTTCAACACATCCCTGGAAACTGGGCAACTACCTGAGGTATGGAAGACGGCAAATGTAGTTCCCATTTTTAAAAAAGGAGACAGAAAAGAGGCACTAAACTATAGACCTGTGTCATTGACGTGTATAGTATGCAAAATTATGGAGAAGATTATCAGGAGGAGAGTGGTGGAGCACCTGGAACGGAACAGGAGTATAAATGCCAACCAGCACGGATTCACGGAAGGCAAATCCTGTGTCACAAACCTTCTGGAGTTTTATGATAAAATAACAGAAGTAAGACAAGAGAGAGAGGGGTGGGTTGATTGCATCTTCTTGGACTGCAAGAAGGCCTTTGACACAGTTCCTCACAAGAGATTAGTGCAGAAGCTAGAGCATCAGGCGCATATAACAGGAAGGGCACTGCAATGGATCAGAGAATACCTGACAGGGAGGCAACAACGAGTCATGGTACGTAATGATGTATCACAGTGGGCACCTGTGACGAGCGGGGTCCCACAGGGGTCGGTCCTAGGACCAGTGCTATTTTTGGTATATGTGAACGACATGACGGAAGGGTTAGACTCAGAAGTGTCCCTGTTTGCAGATGATGTGAAGTTAATGAGGAGAATTAAATCTGATGAGGACCAGGCAGGACTTCAAAGAGACCTGGACAGACTGGACACCAGATCCAGCAAATGGCTTCTCGAATTTAATCCTGCCAAATGCAAAGTCATGAAGATAGGGGAAGGGCACAGAAGACCACAGACAGAGTATAGGCTAGGTGGCCAAAGACTGCAAACCTCACTCAAGGAGAAAGATCTTGGGGTGAGTATAACACCGAGCATGTCTCCGGAAGCACACATCAATCAGATAACTGCTGCAGCATATGGGCGCCTGGCAAACCTGAGAACAGCATTCCGATACCTTAGTAAGGAATCATTCAAGACACTGTACACCGTGTATGTCAGGCCCATACTGGAGTATGCAGCACCTGTTTGGAACCCACACTTGATAAAGTACGTCAAGAAACTAGAGAAAGTACAAAGGTTTGCGACAAGGTTAGTTCCAGAGCTAAGGGGAATGTCCTATGAAGAAAGATTAAAGGAAATCGGCCTGACGACACTGGAGGACAAGAGGGTCAGGGGAGACATGATAACGACATATAAAATACTGCGTGGAATAGACAAGGTGGACAAAGACAGGATGTTCCAGGGAGGGGACACAGAAACAAGAGGCCACAATTGGAAGTTGAAGACACAAATGAGTCAGAGAGATAGTAGGAAGTATTTCTTCAGTCATAGAGTTGTAAGGCAGTGGAATAGCCTAGAAAATGACGTAGTGGAGGCAGGAACCATACACAGTTTTAAGACGAGGTTTGATAAAGCTCATGGAGCGGGGAGAGAGAGGGCCTAGTAGCAACCGGTGAAGAGGCGGGGCCAGGAGCTAGGACTCGACCCCTGCAACCACAAATAGGTGAGTACACACACACACACACACACACACACACACACACACACACACACACACACACACACACACACACACACACACACACACACACACACACACAACGTAGAGTTTGTTTACAGAGACAACATAAACTCACATCGTACAGGTGAACATAACACTGGAGGAGTGAAGTAGGTCTACAGGCCTGTAATAGGCTGGTTCTTATTAAAGTCTACCCATCTCACTCATTTTTCCTGGCGCTGGGAAAATCTTGGCAAGACATAAACCTCACAGCTTAAAACCCACCTCTAGTAAATATATAAACCTCTGGATTAAACCTCACTCAAAAATAATCTCTTAGATTTAACATAACCTAACCTAACTTGACCTGACTTGACCTGACCTGACCTGACCTAACTTGACCTGACTTGACCTGACCTGACCTAACCTAACCTAACCTAACCTAACCTAACCTAACCTAACCTAACCTAACCTAACCTAACCTAACCTAACCTAACCTAACCTAACCTAACCTAACTTGACCTGACCTAACCTAACCTAACCTAACCTAACCTAACCTAACCTAACCTAACCTAACTTGACCTGACTTGACCTGACCTAACCTAACCTAACCTAACCTAACCTAAAATAACCAAACCTAAACTAACCTAACCTAACCTAAAATAACCTAACCTAACATAACCTAACCTAACCTAACCTAACTTGACCTGATCTGACCTAACCTAACCTAACCTAACCTAACCTAACCTAACCTAACCTAACATAACCTAACCTAACCTAACCTAAACTAACCTAACTTGACCTGACCTAACCTAACCTAACCTAACCTAACCTAACTTGACCTGATCTGACCTGACCTAATTTAACCTATACTAACCTAACTTGACCTGACCTAACTTAAGCTAACTTCACCTGACCTAAGGTCAGGGAAGGTGGGGAAAGAAGGAAGATTGGTAGGGAAGGAAGGAAGGAGGTGGGGGAGGAAAGGAAGGTGGGTAGGGAAGGATGGAAGGAGGTGGGGAGGGAAGGAAGGTTGTGGGGAGAGAGGGAAGGAAGGTTGTGGGAAAGGTAGGGAAGGAAGGTTGTTGGGAGGGGAGGGACGGAAGGTGGGGATTGAGGGAAGGGAGGAGGAGGGGAGGGAATGGAGTTTGGAAATCAGGAAGGTGGTTGGGAGGAAAGGTAGGAAGGTGGTGGGGAGGGAAGAAAGGAGTGAGGTGGGGAGGGAAGGAAGGAAGGAGGTGAGGAGGGAAGGAAGGAATAAGGTGGGAAGGGAAGGAAGGAAGGAGGTGGGGAGGGAAGGAAAGAATAAGGTGAGGAGGGAAGGAAGGAAGGAGGTGGGGAGGGAAGGAAGAAAGAAGGAGGGGAAGGAAGGAAGGAAGGTGGGGAGGGAAGGAAGGAAGGAGGCGGGGAAGGAAGGAAGAAAGGTGGGGAGGGAAGGAAGGAAGGAGGTGGGGAGGGAAGAAAGGAAGGAGGTGGGGAGGGAAGGAAGGAAGGAAGGAAGGAGGTGGGGAGGGAAGGAAGGAAGGAGATAGGGAGGGAAGGAAGGAAGGAGGTAGGGAGGGAAGGAAGGAAGGAGGTGGGGAAGAAAGGAAGGAAGGTGGGGAGGGAAGGAAGGAAGGAGATGGGGAGGGAAGGAAGGAAGGAGGCGGGGAAGGAAGGAGGTAGGGAAAGAAGGAAGGAAGGAGGTGGGGAGGGAAGGAAGGAAGGAGGTGGGGAGGGAAGGAAGGAAGGAGGTGGGGAGGGAAGGAAGGAAGGAAGGAGGTGGGGAGGGAAGGAAGGAAGGAAGGAGGTCGGGAGGGAAGGAAGGAAGGAGGTCGAGAGGGAAGGAAGGAAGGAGGTGGGGAGGGAAGGAAGGAAGGAGGTGGGGAAGAAAGGAAGGAAGGTGGGGAGGGAAGGAAGGAAGGAGGTGGGGAGGGAAGGAAGGAGGTGGGGGAGGGAAGGAAGGAAGGAGGTGGGGAGGGAAGGAAGGAAGGTGGGGAGGGAAGGAAAGAATAAGGTGCGAAGGAAGGAAGGAGGTGGGGAGGGAAGGAAGGAAGGAGGTGGGGAGGGAAGGAAGGAAGGATGTGGGGAAGAAAGGAAGGAAGGAGGTGAGAAGGAAGGAAGGAGGTGGGGAGGGAAAGAAGAAAGAAGGTGGGGAGGGAAGGAAGGAAGAAGGTGGGAAGGGAAGGAAGGAAGAAGGTGGGGATGGAAGGAAGAAAGGAAGGAGGTGGGGAGGGAATGAAGGAAGGAAGTGGGGAGGGAAGGAAGGAGGTGGGGAGGGAAGGAGAGAGGGAAAGAGGAGGTGGGGAGGGAAGGAGAGAGGGAAAGAGGAGGTGGGGAGGGAAGGAAGGAAGGAGGTGGGGAAGAAAGGAAGGAAGGAGGTGAGAAGGAAGGAAGGAGGTGGGGAGGGAAAGAAGAAAGAAGGTGGGGAGGGAAGGAAGGAAGAAGGTGGAAGGGAATAATGAAGGATGGTGGGAAGGTAATGAATGGAAGTGGGGAGGGAAGAATAAGGTGCGGAAGGGAATGGAAGGAGGGGAGGGAATGGAAGGAAGGAGGTGGGGAAGAAAGGAAGTAATGAGGTGGGGAGGGAAAGAAGGAAGGAGGTGGGGAGGGAAGGAAGGAAGAAGGTGGGAAGGGAAGGAAGGAATGAAGGAAGGGGGATGGAAGGAAGATGGAAGGAGGTGGGGGAAGGAATGAAGGAATAAGGGGGAAGGAAGGGAATGAAGGAGGTGGGGAGGGAAGGAAGGAAGGAGATAGGGAGGGAAGGAAGGAAGGAGGTGGGGAAGAAACAAGGAAGGTGGGGAGGGAAGGAAGGAAGGAGATGGGGAGGGAAGGAAGAAGGAGGTGGGGAGGGAAGGAAGAAAGGAGGATGGGGGAAGAAAGCAGGAAGGAAGGAAGGAGGTGGAGGAAGGAAGGAAGGAGGTGGAGGGAATGGAATAGGTGGGGAGGGAAGGAAGGAAGGAAGGTGAAGGTGAAGGAATAAGAAGGAGGTGGAGGGAAGGTGAAGGAAGGATGGGGAGGTGAAGGAATAGAAGGAAGGAAGGTGGAGGTGGGGAGGAGGAAGGAAGGAGATAGGAGGGAAGGAAGGAAGGAGGTGGGGAAGAAAGCAGGAAGGTGGGGAGGGAAGGAAGGAAGGGAGATGGGGAGGGAAGGAAGGAAGGAGGGGTGGGGAGGGTGGAAGAAGGAGGTGGGGAAGAAAGGAAGGAAGGAGGTAGGAGGAAGGAAGGAAGGAGGTGGGGAGGGAAGGAAGGAAGGAGGTGGGGAGGGAAGGAAGGAAGGAGGTGGGGAGGGAATGAAGGAAGGAAGTGGGGAGGGAAGGAAGGAAGGAGGTGGGGAGGGAAGGAAGGAAGGAGATAGGGAGGGAAGGAAGGAAGGAGGTGGGGAAGAAAGCAGGGAAGGTGGGGAGGGAAGGAAGGAAGGAGATGGGGAGGGAAGGAAGGAAGGAGGTGGGGAGGGAAGGAAGAAAGGAGGTGGGGAAGAAAGGAAGGAAGGAGGTAGGGAGGGAAGGAAGGAAGGAGGTGGGGAGGGAAGGAAGGAAGGAGGTGGGGAGGGAAGGAAGGAAGGAGGTGGGGAGGGAAGGAAGGAAGGAGGTGGGGAGGGAAGGAAGGAATGAGGTGGGGAGGGAAGGAAGGAGGTGGGGAGGGAAGGAAGGAAGGAGGTGGGGAGGGAAGGAAGGAAGGAGGTGGGGAAGAAAGGAAGGACGGTGGGGAGGTAAGGAAGGAAGGAGGTGGGGAGGGAAAGAAGGAAGGAGGTAGGGAGGGAAGGAAGGAACTAGGTGGGGAGGGAAGGAAGGAAGGAGGTGGGGAGGGAAGGAAGGAAGGAGGTGGGGAGGGAAGGAAGGAAGGAGGTGGAAAGGGAAGGAAGGAAGGAAGGAGGTGGGGAGGGAAGGAAGGAAGAAGGTGGAGAGTGTAGGAAGGAAGGAGGTGGGAAGGGAAGGAAGGAAGGAGGTGGGGAGGGAAGGAAGGAAGGTGGTGGGGAGGGAAGGAAGGAAGGAAGGAGGGTGGGGAGGGAAGAAAGGAAGGAGGTGGGGAGGGAAGGAAGGAAGGAAGGAGGTGGGGAGGGAAGGAAGAAAGGAGGTGGGAAAGGAAGGAGGTGGGGAGGGAAGGAAGGAAGGAGGTGGGGAGGGAAGGAAGGAATGAGGTGGAGAGGGAAGGAAGGAAGTAGGTGGGAAGGGAAGTAAGGAAGGAGGTGGGGAGGGAAGGAAGGAAGAAGGTGGGAAGGGAAGGAAGGAAGGTGAGAGGGGAAGAAAGGAAGGAGGTGGGGAGGAAAGGAAGGAAGGAGGTATGGAGGGAAGGAAGGAAGGAGGTGGGGAGGGAAGGAAGGAATGAAGGAGGTGGGAAGGGAAGGAAGGAAGGAGGTGGGAAGGGAAGGAAGGAAGGAGGTGGGGAGGGAAGGAAGGAAGGAGGTGGGGAGGGAAGAAAGGAAAGAGGATTGGAAGGGAAGGAAGGAAGGAGGTGGGGAGGGAAGGAAGGAAGGAGGTGGAAAGGGAAGGAAGGAAGGAAGGAGGTGAGGAGGGAAGGAAGGAAGGAGGTGGAGAGGGTAGGAAGGAAGGAGGTGGGAAGGGAAGGAAGGAAGGAGGTGGGGAGGGAAGGAAGGAAAGAGGTGGAGAGGGTAGGAAGGAAAGAGATGGGAAGGTAAGGAAGGAAGGGGGTGAGGAGGGAAGGAAGGAAGGAGGTGGGGAAGGAAGAAAGGAAGGAGGTGGGGAGGGAAGAAAGGAAAGAGGTGGAGAGGGTAGGAAGGAAAGAGATGGGAAGGTAAGGAAGGAAGGGGGTGGGGAAGGAAGGAAGAAAGGAAGGAAGGAAGGAAGAAAGAAAGGAGGGATGTGGGAGGGAAGGAATTAGGTCGGACACAACCCTGGTTTAACACTGACAACAAATATCCAATTTATATTCTGGCGGACGAAGCACACACATATATACACACACAAGACTTAGGAAGCCGGGGAGGGGGAACCAGGCGATATATCTCAACTCTTGCAGGCGCAACTATTCACGTACAACTGGAAAGACATGCAAAGCAAAACTTGCACATGCGCGTAAACACACACGGCAAGACAAGAGATGCTAAGCCAGTGATGATCCTTTTTAAATCACTTGTTCTCTCTAGGCTGGAATACTGCTGTACATTAACATTCCCATTCAAGGCAGGTGAAATTGCAGATCTAGAGAATGTACAGAGAACCTTTACTGCACGTGTAAGTTCCATTAAACACCTTAACTACTGGGAGCGCCTGGAAGCACTTGACTTGTATTCACTGGAGCGCAGGCGAGAGAGATATATCATAATCTACATCTGGAAGATTCTGGAGGGACTGGTTCCTAATATGCACACAAAAATCACTCCCTACGAAAGAAGAAGAATTGGCAGGCGACGCAACATACCCCCAGTGAAAAGTAGGGGCGTCACTGGTACACTAAGAGAAAACACAATAAGTGTCCGGGGCCCAAGACTGTTCAACAGCCTCCCACCAGCCATAAGTCCAATTACAAATAGACCCCTGGTTGTATTCAAGAGGGAGCTGGACAGATACCTAAAGTCGGTGCCGCAACAGCCGGGCTGCGGCTCGTACGTTGGACTACCTGCGGCCAGCAGTAACAGCCTCGTTGATCAGGTCCTGATCCACCGGAAGGCCAGGTCGTGGATCGGGCCGCGGGGGCGTTGATCTACCTCCAGGTAGACCCCAGGTAAGCCGCAGGAACATTAGATATAAACACATTAAGACCAGGAAATATTACTTGTAGACCAGGAAATATTACTTGTAGACCTGGAAATATTACTTGTAGACCTGGAAATATTACTTGTAGGCCTGGAAATATTACTTATAGGCCTGGAAATATTACTTGTAGGCCTGGAAATATTACTTGTAGACTTGGAAATATTACTTGTAGGCCTGGAAATATTACTTGTAGAACGGGAAATATTACTTGTAGACCTAGAAATATTACTTGTAGACCTGGAAATATTACTTGTAGACCCGGAAATATTACTTGTAGACCTGGAAATATTACTTGTAGACCTGGAAATATTACTTGTGGAACGGGAAATATTACTTGTAGACCTGGAAATATTACTTGTAGACTTGGAAATATTACTTGTAGACCTGGAAATATTACTTGTAGGCCTGGAAATATTACTTGCAGAACGGGAAATATTACTTGTAGACCTGGAAATATTACTTGTAGACCTGGAAATATTACTTGTAGACCAGGAAATATTACTTGTAGGCCTGGAAATATTACTTGTAGACCTGGAAATATTACTTGTAGGCCTGGAAATATTACTTGTAGAACGGGAAATATTACTTGTAGACCTGGAAATATTACTTGTAGAACGGAAAATATTACTTGTAGACCTAGAAATATTACTTGTAGGCCTGGAAATATTACTTGCAGACCAGGAAATATTACTTGTAGATCTGGAAATATTACTTGTAGGCCTGGAAATATTACTTGTAGAACGGAAAATATTACTTGTAGACCTGGAAATATTACTTGTAGACCAGGAAATATTACTTGTAGACCTGGAAATATTACTTGTAGGCCTGGAAATATTACTTGTAGAACGGGAAATATTACTTGTAGACCTGGAAATATTACTTGTAGAACGGGAAATATTACTTGTAGACCTGGAAATATTACTTGTAGGCCTGGAAATATTACTTGTGGAACGGGAAATATTACTTGTAGACCTGGAAATATTACTTGTAGGCCTGGAAATATTACTTGTGGAACGAGAAATATTACTTGTAGACCTGGAAATATTACTTGTAACGAGAAATATTACGTGTGACCTGAAATATTGTACTTATTACTTGTAGACTTGGAACGGGAAATATTACTTGTAGGTCTGGAAATATTTGTAGACTTGGAAATATTTCTTGTAGACCTGGAAATATTACTAGTAGAGCAGGAAATATTACTTGTAGTCCTGGAAATATTACTTGTAGACCTGGAAATATTACTTGTAGACCTGGAAATATTTCTTGTAGACCTGGAAATATTACTGGTAGACCTGGAAATATTACTGGTAGAGTGGGATATATTACTTGTAGACCTGGAAATATTCATTTTAGAGTGGGAAATATAATTAGTAGGCCTAGAAATATTACTTGTAGACCTGGAAATATTACTTGTAGACCTGGAAATATTCATTTTAGAGTGGGAAATATAATTAGTAGGCCTAGAAATATTACTTGTAGACCTGGAAATATTACTTGTAGACCTGGAAATATTATCTGTAGACCTGGAAATATTCCTTGTAGGCTTGGAAATATTTGTAGACTTGAAAATATTACTTGTAGACCTGGAAATATTACTTGTAGACCGGGAAATATTACTTGTAGACCTGGAAATATTATCTGTAGACCTGGAAATATTCCTTGTAGACTTGGAAATATTTGTAGACTTGGAAATATTACTTGCGAACCTGGAAATATTAATGGTAGACCAAGAAATATTACTTGTAGACTTGAAAATATTACTTGAAGACCTGGAGATATTACTTGTAGACCGGGAAATATTACTTGTAGACCGGGAAATATTATTTGTTGACCTGGAAATATTACTTGTAGACCTGGAAATATTTGTACGCTTGGAAATATTACTTGTAGACCTGGAAATATTACTTGTAGACTTGGAAATATTACTTGTAGACCAGGAAATATTTGTAGACCTGGAAATATTACTTGTAGACCTGGAAATATTACTTGTAGACCTGGAAATATTACTTGTAGACTTGGAAATATTACTTGTAGACCTGGAAATATTACTTGTAGACCTGGAAATATTACTTGTAGACCTGGAAATATTACTTGTAGACCTGGAAATATTACTTGTAGACCTGGAAATATTACTTGTAGACCTGGAAATATTTGTAGACCAGGAAATATTTGTAGACCTGGAAATATTACTTGTAGACCTGGAAATATTACTTATAGACCTGGAAATATTACTTGTAGACCTGGAAATATTACTTGTAGACCTGGAAATATTACTTGTAGACCTGGAAATATTACTTGTAGACCTGGAAATATTACTTGTAGACCTGGAAATATTACTTGTAGACCTGGAAATATTACTTGTAGACCTGGAAATATTACTTGTAGACCTGGAAATATTACTTGTAGACCTGGAAATATTACTTGTAGACCTGGAAATATTACTGGTAGACCTGGAAATATTACTTGTAGACCTGGAAATATTACTTGTAGACCTGGAAATATTACTTGTAGACCTGGAAATATTACTTGTAGACCTGGAAATATTACTTGTAGACCTGGAAATATTACTTGTAGACCTGGAAATATTACTGGTAGACCTGGAAATATTACTTGTAGACCTGGAAATATTACTTGTAGACCTGGAAATATTACTTGTAGACCTGGAAATATTACTTGTAGACCTGGAAATATTACTTGTAGACCTGGAAATATTACTTGTAGACCTGGAAATATTACTTGTAGACCTGGAAATATTACTTGTAGACCTGGAAATATTACTTGTAAATAGACTTCAGATATATACATTTGTAAACAACTTTTGAGACATATACAAGTTTACAAGTGCTGAGATGTTTCGGACATCCATGCGGGCGAAACTGGCATATTGACCGTTATAGCGATGGTTAAACATCGCCGGAAAAAAATTCTTGTGTTTACGTGAAACATCAGCGGGGGCGTAGAGGGGGTCCAAAACATGGAACTTATCACGAAGGAGCGAAACGTTGCTTCTCTCTCGTTTGTCTGTGTTGGAGTTCAACAACTGTGGGAGCAACAGTTAAACTGTGGACAATAACAGAGCCTTAAACAACAGTGATAACAACAGAGACTTAAACAACAGTGATAACAACAGAGACTTAAGCAACAGTGACAACAACAGACTTAAACAACAGTGACAATAACAGAGCCTTAAACAACAGTGATAACAACAGAGACTTAAACAGCAGTGATAACAACAGAGACTTAAACAACAGTGACAACAACAGACTTAAAC